>NW_021703772.1:63313816-63321625 GCF_005190385.1 Monodon monoceros
AATGTACTTAGGATGTCTGACACTTTACAGCCACTAGGAAGACTATAATCAGAAAGACAATACCAAGTATTTTCCAGAATGTAGAGAAACTGGAACCCTCATACACTGCTGATGGGCATATAAAACGGTGCAGCCACTCTGGAAACCGGTTTGATAGTTTCTTAGAAAGTTAAACCTAAATTTACCATATGGCCCAGCAATTCCTCTTTTAGGTATCTACCCCAGAGAAACAACAACATGTCCACACAAAGACCTGTATGTGAATGTTCATAGCAGCATTATTCCTGATAGCCAAAAAAACACAAGTAATCCGAATGTCCACCAATTGGTGAATGGATGAACCAAATGAGGTATATTCATCCAAAGTACTGATACATGACACAAGATATATGAAACTCAGAAACATTATGAGAAATGAAATGGAACAAGCCACAAAAGAACACACACTGGATGATTTCATTTATATGAAATGCCCAGAAAAAGGAAAATCTACTGAAACAGAAAATAGATTAGTGGTTGTGAGTGGCTGGGGAGAATGACAGCAAATGGGCACGAGTGTTCTTTTTGGACTGATGGAAATGTTCTACAATCGGATGGTGATGCTTGTACAACTCCGTAAATTTACTGTAGAATAATTGAGTGGTACCCTTAAAATGGATGCATTTTATAGTATGCAAATTATACCTCACTAAAGCTGTTAACCACATAACAATGCCTCTGCTCCCTGGTTCCCCTCCAGCAGCTCTCACTGAATGCACAACTGGCTGGCCTGCTCTCTGTCATTATTCTGTCCCCTCCACAGGATAATCAGCTCGCAACTGAGGTTCTCTCTCTGATGCACTCAAAAGCACAGAGCACTGAAGGACAAAGGTGCCCAAAGTATTTCATGCTAGAAGCAAACACTTAGGGATTGTTCCGCTCAGTGTGAGCCCTACAGCCGACTCCTTCATGTAAGAGGGCACTCTAGAATTCTCTTCTCCTTGTACACTTCCAATTGTGAGGAGTACTGGTTGATTTTTTTTAACATGTGGCACCAAACCTTTTGTGCCCCCCTCCCTGACTCCTGAAAAGATTGCAAAAATATGAGACATTTCTATTAGAAGATGCTAGTTTTGATAACTTGGAAGAGGAATTTAAAAGAATGGAACAAAGGGGTATGAATATTTCTTATCATCAAAATTAGGAGAGATGCCTGTGACATCATTCCCGAGACTAGGGGTTGGCAAACTTTTTCTGGAAGGCCAGAAAATAAATATTTTAGAATTTGTTGGCCAAGAGGCAAAATCAAAGATATTAAGTACTTATATAACCATTTAAAATGTAACCACTTAAAAATGGAAAAACCATTGTTGTCTCACAGGACATACAAAAACTGGAGGCAGGCCAGACGCCACTGGCCATAGTTTGCCAACCCCTGCCCTAGACACACAGGCGTATCACACCCCACCCACCTTTGCGGACCTCCTGGCAATGTGGAATCAGGCCTCTGTGAAGCTGTGCATGTGAAAGCCATAACCTTTTAAGCAGCCCAAACCTACTATAAGCATAAGCTGCTGCTTGTTTTCAAGGTGGAGGGGAAATGAGGCTCAAGGAAAGGACTAAAACCAAAGGCAAATCTTAACTAAGATTAAGAAGGGTTCCAAGTAATGTAACACATTGATATCTTCATTTGGTCTTCCCTAAGAGACTGAGGATGACTCCCTTTAACACATTTGATTTCTAACAAGTTTTTTTCACTTTCATTTCAAACCCTATCTAACACAGTCCTCCATAATTCCACTGCACAAATAAACCAAACAGGTTTACTGTTTCACTCCTTATCTCAGGGCCTCGGTCAATAGAATGCTGACATTAAGACCTAGAGACAGACTTGGGTGTAGACTATGGCCAGGAGAGAACAGAACCAACCCACAGACGAAGCTCACCTGCCTAAACTCCATTTTTTACACTTACCTGGCTCTAGGATTAAAGGCCTTCTGAGGAAGCCCCTCACTCTGAGCCTCTATTGCCTTAGTCTCCTAATGACCATGGTTCTTTGCGAATTAGGCCAACAACTGTAGCCTGGCTTTGCGTCTGAAGACATCACATCACAGAAGCTATAGATACAATCAGGTCTCTCAGTGACATCTGTGAGAAAATAGGACCCCAAGAAGCCGAGCTACACCTGTGGCCCAGGTCACAGGTGAAAGATGTTAAAAGGGTGCTGCATAGCTGCTGGGAGGGCGGCTGCCAGTGCATGGAGAAATGAGCATCAGTGAAATCCAGTACATCCACAAACACTAAAATCTCTTGTAAAATCAAGGCACTATTTAGCTAAATCATTATTTGATTTCATTGTTCAAAATTAATGCCCAGATGCTAATCTACCTACGTGCCTATTGATAATCATACCTTGTGCGTATTTTCCATAGATTTTATAAATATACTCATTGGGGTACCCAGTAGCTCTTTCCAATCCCTCCCTTACCAAGATAACACAAGTAGCCATCTAAATGGGTGATTCAATGGGGCTGAGAAAAGGGAAACGTTCAAAGATGGAGGGAAGGTCTATACTCTCGCCACCCTCAATGTGCCTTTGGGCACACTTTCTCTTTCCCCAAACTGATAAGATACTCAGCAAATACATCACAGTATTACAAACATCACCCGGACATTCAAAGGGCAACCCGGTGAGCAGCAGCTAATAAAGAAGTCAGCAACTCTGAGCTTCTGTTTCTCCTTCCATAGGATGGAAGATCATTGTTACAATATCTCACTACATGGGAATGTTGAAGTGGAGTCCCTCAACTATATAGAAGTAGATAATCTACACATTTCACAAAATGTAAGTTCATGGAATAAATTCTCTACAACATGTTTCCTGCTGACTTGGAGACTGTTCAGTGCCCCAAGGAGTTTCCCTTACATTATAGCATTATAGGGAGATTTATTCTATTCTATTCTATTCTAGAATACTGACCTGTTCAGATTTGAGAGGCTGGGGCTGGAAGTCAAGTATTGTCTATATCCCAGGGAGTGACTACTAAGGTCGAACCCCAAACTCCATTCCTTGATGCACACACAAATAACTACCTGAATAACTACCAAATAACAACCCTGAACTTCACTAGATCAGATTTTCCCGTCCTTGATGTTAACTCATGAGACTAATGAATGCAATTTAAGTTATATCCATTGACTGCCTTGCATGTGTAGATATTTATTACTTATTCTTCTCTGCTCCCTGGGAGCGAACAACACATCTGAGTTCTTAGTATAAACTCGCTCTGCATAATTCTGGGAGCTCAAAAATGTTATCTGACTACACAGTCCTCTGTACAAAAAAATCTATATATGTAGGTAGGTTGATCTGGGTGATTTTTTTATTTATTAAAGCTCTAAAGACTTGGATTAAACTAAAGCTTCTAGAAATGGGCCAACATCATTTTAGCACTTACACATTTAGCGAAGATACTGAAATTATAGGGAATAAAGTACTATAGCAGCAGATAATTCATGTATCTTTTCTCTAGTTGCACTCAGATATATTTCTACAGAAATGTATGTAGAATAAATACATAATATTTCTATGTTCCTTAAGTTTTGCTAAACTAATTTTTAATATGCCACTTGATCTGAAAATGGTTGTGAAAATCAATCTTCTTATACTTTTTAAATTAAAGAAAATAAAAAAGAATGAACTGATGCCTATATTAGTAATATTCTTGGTATTTGTGACCACCACCTTCTTTAATTTCACTATTACCATCAAAATATGTACATAACATACTGACTGCCTCCCAGACTCCTGTCTAAATCAACTTCACTGACTTGGCATTTCATTTAAAGTATGTTATGACTTTGTGGTTTAGAAGGGCAGTAAATTTTACTTTATCTGTGCTTCCTTTTCTGGAAGTCCTTTAAAATATTCTGTTCCTGTGTTTTCCAGCTGAAACTTGCATGCAAATATAAGGCCTGTGAATTAAATTTGTTTTTAAAAGGTACCAAGATAAGGCCAAGAAACTGGCGTCTCCCTGAGAAGCTTTAATTTCCTCCCCTATAAATTGAGATGGCTGGACTACGTGAATGCTAGTGCTAGGAGACTGTTTAATCAGAATTGACCACTGGTCTTCTTCGGAAAGCAGAGGTCAAAGCGGAGGTCAACAAGGGACCAGCAAATGAGCATGCAATACTGCCAATAGATACAAAATAACTTTAAATCATGAGTCAACATGAAGGAAAGAAATAGATCAGGTATACTGAGAGCTGCAATTGTACTGGGGGCTCCTTGAAAATTGTTTCCCAGATGAGGCCATGACCTTATGTGGGAGACTGTGCCAATATCTTTTATGGAATTCTAGATGGTAAGAGAGAGCCACCTGTTATGTCAGCTGACAATGGATATTTTTATCCACCTTTGTGAAGGGGAGTAGATGTAGCCAATCTGCCTAGTTGAATCATAGGGCGTAGGCTGAGGTATAATAAGTACTGGGTGGTGAGGGGTATGAAGAAACTGATAGAGAAGCCTTGAATTCCACGGTAATAATTCCGCATTTGCTCTGGAGACCAGAAAGAAATCAATCTATGAGGTCTATTTGGGTGTGATGCTTCTAGATACATCGAAGATACTTTGTAGTATACTGGTAAACAGATGGGGTGGTGGTTAACTTTGCCCAGTACCACAGAAAAGTAGGAACTAGACTTGGGTACCAGTTATATGTGAGCATTACAAAGGCATCAGATCAATTTCATTCAATCCTCAAATTTATTGAGTGCAAGGCACTGTATTAGAAGCCACAGGAAATGGAAAGATGCCTTTAAGGAATGTACAGTCTAGAGCCTCCAGTAAAGAACTCAGGAAGACACATGAGAAATCCTATCAAGTTGCCTTCAGGTTTCAGAAGCCAAGTGGCTGAGCAGTAGAAACACTCCAAGACTGAGAAGACATATGAAGAGGGTCTGGAGCACCAACACGGATCTTGAGGGTCTCTTGCTTGAAGAATACGGTCGTTTCCTAATCACAAGGTGAGAAGTTGAGTAAGTGTATCCATGACTAAGCAGACATCACTGTCATTTATAATGTTTATGGTGAGAAGCAAAAAGAGGAAGGTAAAGCCTTCCACGTGCAAGTTACAAACACTATAACCACCCAATGAGGAAAGCTTTACTGTATCACCAGTCAAGGGGGTCTCAGAAAGGCTCATATGAGGGGAACCCAGACTTCAACCCTGGTGAATCTGACTCCAAAGCCCACTCCACTCCACCAGTATGTTGTCAGTATATGAAAATGCTACTACTAGAGACAGAAAACCTTGGTGAAGGAATGATTGGCTATAAAAATGCAAACATCCCTGGGTCAAATCACACATGAATGCATTACAAGTATTAATACCCTTGTTAAATTAATTTGTAAGGAAGTTGGAAGTGTATCTTTAAAGGCTAATAGAGGATTGGCTGGAGGGAAACAGGGCAAGAGCCAGACAGAAGAGATTTTTGTATCCCTCCTGCATGCTGAGTCCTTAGTAGCAAGAAGGTTCTGGATAAGAGGAAAGAGGTCAAGATACAATAAAGACTCATCTCTCTTTGTCAAATAGAGTTTGATGTAGAAGCAACGTAACAGTAGCCAACACAGGTACTAAGTATTTTGTTCACATAGCTAAAATATCTCTAAGTTCAAAACACGGCTAGCTTTCTTCCTTTCCTACCTTTCTTCAAAAATCCTTTAAGGAATTGTCTCCCTAATCCACAAGAAAATCAGAATTCACCTAATGATCACAAAAACATTCATTACACTCTTTAGAACGTGCCAAGTCCACAATCACCTACTGTGTTTTCTTCCTGACTTTCTGAACTCAGTCCTAGTTTCCCAAATATACCCTAAACTTTCCGGCTTCCATGCCTTTGCTCGTGCTGTTTCCTCTAACAGAAACCTCCATCTACCATCTCAAAATACCTCGCTTCCTGTAGAGCCCATCCCAAACTGTGAAGCTCATCCTGATATTCTCAACCTCATGGGCATGCTCCCTCTGAACCTTTGAAGGGCTTACTTTATATTTCTCTTTTTGCATTTATTCATTCTCCTTTGCCCTGAAGTCATTTTTATTCTTGTCTTATGCCTACTACCAGTGTGTTAAACCCCCTTTAAGGGAAAGAGCTTATCTCTGTATCACCAGCTCCACTTCGTGCCATATTCAGAATTCAATAAATAGTTGTGACATTTAATTAAATCTATCCAAGACTGTCAACCTGGTTACACATGTAAAGTCCAAGACAAGGTTCTCAATAAAGTGGGACTTGATGTTCTAGAAGGGTTCATATGGTTCTCAAGCTCTATCCTAAAACCTCAAATATATATAAAAACCACATATAAAAGTCTCAAACAGATGACACATATCTCAAATGACTGTCAGCAAATGATCTCCTTCCTGAACTTACTTCCAGAGAACAATGTTGTTTAATCTAAAAGATTTGGGGGGAGGGGCTTAGTGACTGAACTACTTAAATTCAGAAGTCTTTCAGAACGAGATAATAAACCTTGGCAGTTCACAGTTGGATTTACTCTGACAATATTCAGGTAAAAATATATCGATGTCTCCTTTGTTCTTAAGCATACCTGCACTCTCATTATTGACAGAAGCAAAGACGCAGAGAGCAAAATATAGAAAGGATAAGAATTTACTGCCCTTCTTTGAAAAACTAATGACCCATGGGAAGCATGTCTAGCATAATTACGTCTAAAACACATTCATAACTATGTTTTACGTGTCCCTAGAAGGAATGGGAGTGAGAAATAGGATTTGAGGAGAACAGGAAAACACACACACACACACACACACACACACACACATAGTGCAACTGTACCAGTATTCTTCCTCCACCCAGAAAAGCAGCCCTGTTCCTGTTTTCCCATCTTCTACAAGGCAATCTGGGTCAATCTGCTTAAACTGTCAGAGCCTCAGTTTCCTTAAATGTAAAAAGAAAACAGGGGAGGTAGAGGAGGGAATCCTTCTATCTCTTTATCTACATCTCTGGGTTGTTGTGATGATGGAATTAAATAACACTCACAGAAACTCCTTGAAAAATACAGAGCTATACAAATGTCAAGTGCTGTTATCACAACCTGCCCACTTAGCCTCTTCTGACACGTCTTTTCTCTTGCTAAATAAAAGAGCCGGAAAAAGGTCTCAAGAGAGGAGAATTAGAGTTATGATCATTTCCAGTAAGATTCTTCTCCTGTATATACTTCCTCCCCCCAAACTTACCAGATTATCCCAAGAAAATGCTCAGATTTTGGTATTCATTTTCCTATGTCATCTGACTACAGTACTTGACACCACTTTTAAATGGAATTAAGATAGATCAAAAGATCTATATTGGAGAAGTGAAGATTAGTAAAAAAATCTTACAAGCAAAGTCATTAGTTTTGCTTTCTGTAACTGGTTGGGGAACTGAGATCTATTTTTCCACTAATTCTGTAGTTTTATTTTCTATGATGACACTGTATTTTTGGACTGCCACATACTATTAAGGTTATACAAGCACCATATGAAAATCATTAGCCTATTTAAACTTCCTGTTCCAGTAAACCACAACTTTGCAACTATTTTTTTTACCTTTAAAAAACATATATGGGGCTTCCCTGGTGGCGCAGTGGCTGAGAGTCTGCCTGTCGACGCAGGGGACGCGGGTTCGTGCCCCTGTCCAGGAAGATCCCACATGCCACAGAGCGGCTGGGCCTGTGAGCCATGGCCACTGAGCCTGCGCGTCCGGAGCCTGTGCTCCACAACGGGAGAGGCCACAACAGTGAGAGGCCTGCGTACCGCAAAAAAA
>NW_021703772.1:63321725-63491150 GCF_005190385.1 Monodon monoceros
AAAAAAAAAAAAAAAAAAAAAAAAAAAATATATATATATATATATGAATTCAAAATGAGTCATGTAGCACAATGTTCATCGCAGCTCTATTTACAATAGCCAGGACATAGAAGCAACCTAAGTGTCCATCGACAGATGAATGGGTAAAGAAGATGTGGCACATATATACAATGGAATATTACTCAGCCATAAAAGGAAACGAAATTGAGTTATTTGTAGTGAGGTGGATGGACCTAGAGTCTGTCATACAGAGTGAAGTAAGTCAGAAAGAGAAAAACAAATACCGTATGTTAACACACATATGGAATCTAAAAAAAAGAAAAAGGTTCTGAAGAACCTAGGGGCAGGACAGGAATAAAGATGTAGACGTAGAGAATGGACTAGAGGACACGGGAAGGGGGAATGGTAAGCTGGGACGAAGTGAGAGAGTGGCATGGACATATATACACTACCAAATGTAAAACAGATAGCTAGTGGGAGGCAGCCACATAGCACGGGGAGATCAGCTCAGTGCTTTGTGACCACCTAGAGGGGTGGGATAGGGAGGATGGGAGGGAGACACAAGAGGGAGGGGATATGGGGATATAGGTATATGTATAGCTGATTCACCTTGTTATAAAGCAGAAACTAACACACCATTGTAAAGCAATTATACTCCAATAAAGATGTTTTAAAAAATATATATGAATAACAAGAAAATAATCACTTGTCCAAAAAAGAAGAAAACCCTTTCATTAATCACTATGCCACATATACTGAGGATTTCTTTTCTTTCCCCTGCGAAGAGAAGGGTGTCATATATTCAAGTCCTTACAGTCTTTTATTTACAGAATAATCTCTCAAGTATATTTGGAACAAAGAAGTATTCTTTAAATGAAGATACTCAAATCTGAAACAATCTCAATCAAAGGTCAGCTGATGGAATCATCTATTTTAAGGAGGCAAAGAAATTGAATAAAAGCTTAGTCATGATCTATAGGGTTGTAAGCTCACAATTGTTCATATTATTAGATGTCATTGTAAACAAGCCTTTTAAAGATCACTTTAAAAACAGTACAGGAAATGGCTACATTTTGGAGCTCTCCAATATACACCTATAGACAGGGAACAAAAAAATCCGAAATGTGTGCTAGGGACTGGGATAAACTTTAGAAATAACTTCATACATGTATACCCAAAACATGAAGGTCTATGCAGTTTAGATAGGAGTGAAGAGATGGAATCTGGCACACTGTACTAGGTGACTTCAAAATAGCTCAGTTACATTAAAGACATGATATCAAAGATGCAAATGTCGTCTCTGAATAAATTATTACCTGAAAGTGAATAGAAAAAAACATTATTTCTACATAAAGATATTAAATAATATGCTATGAATATATGTCTCATATTATTCCATCTCCAAAAGTTTATATATTCAAGTTGGCCCCGAAGTATTTTTAATCTTATTATTGGGAAGCTGGGGACCTGCCTTACATCTGAGGGTACCCTACCTTCACTCATGTATGGGCATCTATAGAAAAAAAACAGAAGCTAATTTCCCAGTACTGTGAAAGTGAATGAGTGATGAGTTAGAATACTGAATTCAATGCTCAGCTACTAGATTCAAGAGAGAGCAAAGACACAGGGAACAGAGTACTGTGTTTTAAAGACAACAGGGGATACTGTTCATCACTTTTGCTGTGAAGAAAGAATTCTCCCACTCAAACTTTCTATTTGAGCAAAACTCAAATAAACAAAAAGCTGCACTAACACCAAAACATTTTTTGTTAACTAAAAATTCTGTGTACTAACAGGGACACAAAAGTTCAGTAAATCAAAGCAATAAAAACAAAGGCATTGAACTGAATTTTGAGTTTTTCCTAACCTCACATTTTCCCACTCCCATTGTACTCTGCTGAGGCCACTTTTCTGCATTTCCCTGAACAAAAAATCATTCTAGAGGGAGGCTGAGAAGTCAGGTAAAAACTGACCCAAGAGCCCAAACTCCCTCCCCTCACCACGTAATTTATTAAGGTCTCATTTTGCATGATTATACAATCAACAATGAACCAAATGCCCTCAATGAGATCAAAAGCAGTCACTCATTTTACATCAAACTGCGTTTCTTCCCTTTGTGACTCATGAATAGAACCCAAGTCTATGAGCCAGATGTGTAAAAACTTACCAACAAATATTGAGTTTTGGCAGCTATTATAATAATTTTTTTTTTTTTTTTTTTTTGCGGTACGCAGGCCTCTCACTGCTGTGGCCTCTCCCGTTGCGGAGCACAGGCTCTGGACGCGCAGGCTCAGCGGCCATGGTTCAGGGCCCAACCGCTCTGCGGCATGTGGGATCCTCCTGGACTGGGGCACGAACCCGTGTCCCCTGCATCAGCAGGCGGACTGTCAACCACTGCGCCACCAGGGAAGCCCCATCATAATAACTTTTAAAGTCTTGCTACTTTGGGCACCTTTCCCTTACATCTGGAAGAAAACATGAGGCCCATCTAAGTCTATGTACATTAAACAATAAATGCTGTCAAAAATAAAAAACCATAAAATTCTCTTTAATCTCCTCCAGGAAATCTTAAATAACTATGTAAACAGCAGCATACCTGTCTTGCCAATTGTAAGGCAACATGCATACAAGTCAAACGGTAGGAGATGTTACTGAACGTCTGTATGAAGAAAAGGTGAAGGTGATATCAATTCAAACCATTAAAATTCATTTGCTGTGCTATATCTGAACATATATAACAATAATGTTAAATGAGAGATTTTTTCATAAGTACCATCAGCCTCATATTAAACTTAACATTTAGTGCTACATCACTCAAATCAAAGTCGGTATCATAAAAAATCCAATGTAAGGAAATACAGCATTTAAAAAGAAAAAAAGAGTAAAGGGGGAAATGAATGAACGCAATTATGGCATTTATACTTTGGTCTTTCATTCATTGATTTTTACAGTTCTCAAAGTGCCTCAACCTTTACCCTTGGTCTAAATCTAAGATCTCTCAAGCAGAAACCACATGAAAGGAAAGTGCAGGCTAAAACCTCAGACTAAACAATAATTCCTCTCTTCAGACTGAAAATTGTTCTCCCAAACATCTCACCAGCAGACAGTCAGGAGTTAGGAGTGGAATTATTCCGAAGCGCTGCATGTGAATACATCTGCTCCTTGTACTCTTGTGTAAACACTTCCCCTGGTGAAAAACTGGATCCAGCAAGCCTCCCTAAGGGCAACCAAGAAATGACTTGAAAATACGGGTGCTCACACCCAGGCAGTCTGCCCTCTCCTAGGCATCTTGATTCCTGGTGTCCACCAGTCCTCAAAAACATCCCCTGCAGGGCAGGGGCAGCATCGATCGCACTGGGTACTGACCCAGGCGCCTCATGTGAGATGTTTACTTAGCAGGATACTCTCCTTAGAAAGGCAGGGACTCTCTGCAAACCAGAAAGTGTCAACCAAACAGCTCAAGAGGGCCACATCGCAGGGTGCAGGGTGGGGGTGAGGGGAGCTCTTGTCTTTGTAACATTGATGGTTTAAACCCCAATTGAAGGCAATGGTCAGTTCTCTGAACTTGAGAGTTAGCCGCAAGCTGTAGTCCCACATTCTCATAATCCTGAAATAGCACTAGGCAACTCTCTTCATCTCAAAGGAAGGAAATATATTCCTTAGGCCCACCCTGAGTCAATCAACAAACCATCATATATTCACTAAGCATACTTAGCATACATTTCCTCAGTCTAGCTGGGGAGAAAACAAAACAACTAAGATAGATGGAACAAAAAGGGAATAATTCTAAATAGTAGCTAATGGCCACAACTGGTAATTATTATTATCACAGGGTTCAAAGAAGAATGTCTTCTCGGAGAGATTCATGTGAGAAAGAGCTGTAGAGAGGGTTCATGGTAACAAAATGACTTGGGCTGAACCTGGAAGGATCAGAGGGACTTACATAGGGGGAGGAAGGGAGAACAGCAGAGCTAAGGAGGGGAACCAGAAATAAGCAGGGATGTGCAACAAAGGGTGAGGGACCTGTTTATCTAGAAGATGAGGGGGTGGGGCTGTGTGAGAATAGAGAGCACGTAGACCTAGATTTTAGATGGCCATACGGTGTGGAGATGGACAGACAGGTAAGGAGGGGATGAAGAAGAAGAGGTGGGATGGGGAAGAATTAAATAGAAAATAATAAATAGAATGTAAGGAAAAGAGATACGTGTGTTTATAACATCTCAACCCCCTCCATTAGAATGTGAGCACTGTTACTTCACCATATTCCCAGGATACAGCTTGTCACAAAATGATACAGAAAACCAAAGACTACTGAAAGGTTACTCTGAGCCACACTGTAGCCCATGACTTACATATATGAGCTATTAATTGAGAGTTTGTACTGTTTTCTTCATCTGATGAATGAGGAGACCAAGGATCAGCAATGTGAGCTGCTGCGCCGGAGGTCATATTGTTAGGGAACCCCTCATCAAAACCTCCCGCCTTGGCCTTGGCCAGGCATGAGGATAACCACTTGCCTGAGTTGTCTCACAACAGAGGTCCCGGTAAGGAACACGGTGCTGCCGAAGAAAACTAACAGGGAGCATTTGGGAGGGGCCAAAAAGAGGGAGGAGACACCAGCCCATGATACTGTCCTGCCAACTTCCCAGAACCCTTTGCGCTGGAATCCATCTTGGCTGAGAGATGCATGTGCCACCAGGAAGGACCCTAAATCAGATCAAGTATGAGCCAAGCAAGATCACTGGCCAGAGACAACCCGGAAACTAACCCCATTACCATAAAACCTGAGACTGCAAGCCACGCGACACGGCAGAGCAGCCCACCTGGGTTCCCTGGCCCTGCTGCTCCCCCGCCCAGGCGCCCCTTTCCAATAAGGTCTTTTGCTTTGTCACCAATGTGTCTCCTCAGACAATTCGTTTCCAAATGTTAGACAAGAGCCCACTCTCGGGCCCTGAAAGGGGTCCCCCTTCCTGCAACAACGTGGGCCTGGGACCCCAGAGTGCATCTGAGAATGGAAGATCCTCCAGGGCAGGGCCTGTGTTCAGTCCACTGCTGCATCCCCATCGGCTAGAACAACACCTAGGGTGCACAGCAGACACGCAGTACCCATTTCTGAATGAATGAAACTTAACCAGCATTCATCTTGTCTTGCTACATAACAAGAATTCCTATTATGAGTGAGTCACTAAATGAAGCAAGCAAGCACAAGTGCTTTTTTACATAAGACACTAACAATAAAGGATTCAGGAAATTTTAAAACACTGCCATAGAAATAACTCTTGTAAGTTTAATAACAATACTCTCACAAAGCATAATTGTTTCTTTATTAAAGGCAAATATTCAGGAAGTTATTTGTATATAAAATGAAATAATCATGAACATTAACATAAGCCCAAAGGCACAAGATCTAAAATAATTTGGAGAGATTTAAAATAAAACAAAAATATCAGAGAGTTGGTAAATTTCAAAGTACAACTGAAAGCAACCTGGCAATACCATTCTCAGGGCTTACTGACACACAAAGCAGAGTAATGAGGTGTTTATGGTAGCACTTAGGGCTGGTTCATGTTTCCAGGGAACAGGCATTTCTGTACTAAGACAAAGGACTCTTAGTGTAGAGTCCCATGAACCACTAGAAAGTTCAGGCAGTGGGCTTCCCTGGCAACCTGGTGGTTAAGACTCTGTGCTTCCACTGCAGGGGGCGGGGGTTCAATCCCTGGTTAGGGAACTAGGATCCCACATGCCACATGGTGCCGCCAAATAAATAGGAAAAAAAAGAGAAAGTTTAGGCAAAATTAGAGGATATGTATAAATATAAATTTTTCTGGGGATAAATTTTTATCAGATTCTGAAAAGGAATTGGGAACTTTGAAAAGTTAGGATGTACTGCAAAGTTTTGTAACATAAAAAACGCAGGAAAAACTTCCTAGTTGTAACAAATTCTTTACAGCCAAAGGCTTTTTATTCTAGTGAAACCATTTTGGACTTCTGAACTCCAGAACTGTAAGATAATAAATTTGTGTTGTTTTAAACCACTAAGTTTTTGGTAAACTGTTACAGCTGCAATAGGAAACTAAAATAAGTAATAACACCCCAAGTGGGTCACCTTAGTGAAGCTGTTATTATAGGAATGGTTTTTTTTTTAACATCTTTATTGGAGTATAATTGCTTTACAATGGTGTGTTAGTTTCTGCTTTATAACAAAGTGAATCAGTTATACATATACATATGTTCTCATATCTCTTCCCTCTTGCATCTCCCTCCCTCCCACCCTCCCTATGCCACCCCTCTAGGTGGTCACAAAGCACCGAGCTGATCTCCCTGTGCTATGCAGCTGCTTCCCACTAGCTATCTATTTTACGTTTGGTAGTGTATATATGTCCATGCCACTCTCTCACTTTGTCCCAGCTTACCCTTCCCCCTCCCCATATCCTCAAGTCCATTCTCTAGTAGGTCTGTGTCTTTATTCCTGTCTTGCCAGCAAAAGCAATCTTGAGAAACAAAAACGGAGCTGGAGGAATCAGGCTCCCTGACTTCAGACTATACTACAAAGCTACAGTAATCAAGACAGTATGGTACTGGCACAAAAACACATATAGATCAATGGAACAGGATAGAAAGCCCAGAGGTAAACCCACACACATATGGTCACCTTATCTTTGATAAAGGAGGCAAGAATATACAGTGGAGAAAAGACAGCCTCTTCAATAAGTGGTGCTGGGAAAACTGGACAGCTACATGTAAAAGTATGAAATTAGAACACTCCCTAACACCATACACAAAAATAAACTCAAAATGGATTAAAGATCTAAATGTAAGGCCAGACACTATCAAACTCTTAGAGGAAAACATAGGCAGAACACTCTATGACATAAATCACAGCAAGATCCTTTTTGACCTACCTCCTAGAGAAATGGAAATAAAAACAAAAATAAACTAATGGGACCTAATGAAACTTAAACCTTTTGCACAGCAAAGGAAACCATAAACAAGACCAAAAGACAACCCTCAGAATGGGAGAAAATATTTGCAAATGAAGCAACTGACAAAGGAATGGGTATTTTTATCATAACACTGATGGGCTCCCAGGCGCTTCCTCCAGCACAGAGTAACATAAGTGTCGAGGAAAATCTACTCCCCCACCTCACTGGGAAGGGGTAAAAGCTAGGCTCTGCATCTAAACAGTTACTAGTCATGGACACTAAGCTCCCACCATCCCTGAAATCCCTCATCCCACTGCCCCCAGTCCTCCATTCCCTCAGTAATTCTCCAGGGGACCACAACAAAGGCCTGCCTTCAACCCACGCTGCACGTTGCTGTCAGGTTCATCTTTATTTTCTCTCCCATCAAAGACTCTTCTAGCTCAGAACTTTTAATGGCCACCATTGCCCCCTGGCTAGATTCTGCTGCTGGCTTTCAGGACCCTCCCCCCATGAGGCTCCACCACCTCGCCAGCCTCATCTCCCTTCCCACAGCCTGAGCTCCAGCCAGAGGGCTAGATACAGACTCTTAGGGCTTTCCTTGGCTAGAGTACTTTTTCTACCCATTCTCACTTTTTCACCTGACAAAATTTAATCCATTTTGTTGGCCTATCTGAAACACCACTTCCTCTATCAAGCCACTGTATCCTTAAAAACATTGTTCTCTCACCCCATTTGAAGCCCCATGGCCTCTTTTAAATAAAGTGCCTAGCACAATGCCTGGCATTAATACATTCCTCTCACTTGGGACATTTATTTTATTCTCACCTCATCCCTGCTCCTAAATCCAAAGTTTCATTCAAATTGTCTCACTTATATTTGGTGTGATACCCAGTTGACAGATGCCAACACAACCGACTTAAGTCTGGATACCAGATGCCATTCTGTATCCAGACTTAGGGGATCCATGGGGAGGACCACTCTATTCCTACAGAAAGTGTGTGTACTTCTCCCTTCAAGGTCCCCTCACCTAAAATCTGAGGAGGTTTAGGAAAGCCTAGGTTATTATTTCTTTTGAATTATGCTTCTCTGAATTCAAGCATTTCATACTTTGAAAACTTTTTTTGGAACCTGCTTTTACGTATCTTTATAAACAATAAAATTAAACCAACAAACATTCTTAAAGGGGAAATAAAATATTTAACAAAGGGCACTGCAATAGCCAATAGTTAAAGTGACACAATTTAAGTGACTGTGAAAAAAAGAAGGTCTACTATGAAAAACAATAAATGTTCCTCAATGAAGGCATTAGAGAATAAATAATGTTGACTTTAGGATGAAGTTAAGACTAGTAGTTGCAGAAGCATTAGTTACAGAGTATTTCAAGGATAAGCCACACATATACTAGGTAACACTGCTAACCCAAGTTATTTAGAAGTGAGATATCATTTAAATACCAGTAATCTCAACTTGGGATTCAAATTCTCATGCTGTCGGCCATTTTTCACATCTGCTAGTGAAGAAATTATTTTTCCTCTAGGGACAATGTGAAATTTCATGCCACAGATAGTGAAGTTGTTTGGCTTCTACTGTCTTCTAGAGACAATGGGAAATAGCACCAACAATATTTTTAAATGACTTATGAATAATTTTTAAATCTTCTTTCTCTTTTTAGAATTATAGGTATTTTGATCAAGCAATGAAATTACTTGGACTCTATTCTAAGGATACTCCAAAGTACAGGGGAAAAACATACACAGAGATGTTCATCATTCACAAAGATAAACCTGACACCTGACCCATTACAAATGGCTCTAAGACACTTAGAATAACAAATATATATTAAGAATGTTCCTAGGTAATAGGAGAACAATAAAATAAACCTTGGGACATCCACTAGATGCAATATTATATAGCTGTGTAAGTAAGCACTTAAACAGAAAGGGCACTGACGCCATGTGAAGCAGCATCATGCAAATCCCACCTGTCCCTCTACAGGTGGAGAATACAGCAAGTGATTTTGATTCATTCTTTGTAATACACCGTCCTGGTTATGGACTTTGGGCAAGTTACTCTGATTCTCTAAGTCTCAACTTCTTTGACTATAAAATGAGCACAAAAAGTGAGCCTACCACAGATGAGCATTGTGAAGATTTAATAATCCCCTAATGAACAGGGGATGCTTGGCCCAACATTGGCCTTTAACTAATAGTACACTTTCCTGTCTAGTGCTTTAACATAGCAGGAGATAAAACTGTATATGCAATATGATCCTGCAACTATAGTAAAAAACATAAAATTATACACTGAACAATGCTTTAACTAATTATATTAAAATATTCCCCCATTTTCACTTTTTTATTTTCTAAAATTCTATAATTTTTATATATTCTTATATAATGGGGATAAAAAGCAATCAATTTTACTTTAAAACTTCATCTCCAAGAGACTTACATTAGGGACTTCCTTGGTGGCGCAGGGGTTAATAATCCGCCTGCCAATGCAGGGTACACGGGTTCGAGCCCTGGTCCGGGAAGATCCCACAAGTCGTGATCCCACAAGCCCATGTGCCACAACTACTAAGCCTGTGCTCTAGAGCTCGCAAGCCACAACTACTGAGCCTGTGTGCCACAACTACTGAAGCCCGCGTGCCTAGAGCCCGTGCTCCGCAACAAGAGAAGCCACCACAGTGAGAAGCCCGCACACCACAACGAAGAGTAGCCTCCGCTCACCGCAAGTAGAGAAAGCCCACGCGCAGCAATGAAGACCCAATGCAGACAAAAATAAATAAATAAATTTATTTTTTAAAAAAGAGGCTTGCATTAAAATGTCTGTGCATACATACACACACATAATATATACACATACATATACATAATGTATATATAGGTTTGATAGTTAATTCAAATATTTTTATTTAGTAATTTTTCTCTCATTGACCTTATTTATAGGATAGCATATTTAAACTACTCAAGTTAGAAATGGCTAAAAGATCAAATTAAGCCATGCCTTTCCAACAAAAGGATAGGCTTTATTCTTCTATTTCTTTTAACTATGACCACGACCTCTTTCAGCTGCCCAGGTAAAAGAAATTTCACAGCAAGAAAGCTCTTGGTAATTTGGACAAATGCACCAGGTCAGATACTTAGCTGATTTGTTGGACTCCTTGAAGCTAGCCTTGCCCAACTGAGACCTCTCCCAAGGCTGGGTTCCAGTCATCTGCTTAGTTCTAGAGTCTCCTCCCAGGGACTGCACTTGTTTAACAAATTTGAGGCAGCCAAGGTCTTTCAGCCAGTGAGGTCTTCTTTCTACTCATGGCCTGGGTGACTCAGCTTTTAATTCTATGACCAAACGTAAAATGTATACATGCTTCAACCCAGAAATTCCAGTTTTAGGAACTTATTCTGCAAAAAAAAACTAACACGAGACACGCACTGAAGAATGTTCCTTGAAGCCCACTTTTTAATGCTTATGCCAATAAGGAACTAACTAACAAATTAAGTTTCTGCCAAATGCAGTCATTAGTCAGAATGAGGTACATCTGTACGTACTGAACTAGAAAGATGTCTTTACTAAATAAGTAAGTAGGGCAGAAGAAGTACCAGAACAAAGTACAAAGCATGAACCCTTGTAAAACTTATATTCAGATACACAAAAACATGGAAATACACATTAGAGATTAATTCTAAGGCATGCATGGTATTAGAGCTACGGGAAAGCTGAGTTGTTATCACAAACACTTCTAATATTATTTTATTTGCTTCAATGACTGTATAATGACAGAGGCTGTAATAGCAGGGTACTAGGAGCCAAAGTCCCAAAACCATGGTGCCTGGGCTCAAATCCCAGCTCCACTTCTTACTAGCCAACACTTTGATTCTTCTGTTTCCCCTTCTTTCAAATTCAGATGATGATATGACCTCCCTCTAGGATGCTTATAGATTAAATAAATTATACATTTAAAATAAAGCCCTCAACCTCACACGTATTAAGATGTCTACCACCCAGAAACGGAGAGAAAGGAGGGAGGGAAAATAGCAAATGTTGATGAGAATGTACAGAAATTAGAACCCTTGTTCACTGTTGGTGGAAATGTAAAATAGTGCAGCCTCTATGGAAAACAGTATGGTAGTTCCTCCAAAAACTAAAAATAGAGCTACCATATGATGCAGCAATTCCATTTCTGGCCATATACCTATAAGAATTCAAAGTAGAGCCTCACACAGACATCTGGGGACTTCCCCGGTGGTGCAGTAGTTAAGACTATGCGCTCCCAAGGCAGGGGGCCCAGGTTCGATCCCGGGTCAAGGAAGTAGATCCCACATGCATGACGCAACTAAGAGTTCGCATGCCACAAGTAAGGAGCCCACCTGCAACAACTAAGACCCAGCGCAACCAAATAAATAAATATTAAAACAAACAAACAACAACAAAAAAAAACAGATATCTTACACCATGCACACAGCAGCATTCACAACAGCCAAGAAGGAGAAGCAACAGAAGTGTCCATCAAAGGATGAATAGGTAAACGAAATGCGGTCTGCACATAAAATGGAATATTATTCAGTCTTAAAAAGGAAGGAAACTCTGACACATGCTAAAACATGGGTGAACTTTCAGGACATCATGCTAAGTGAATAAGCCAGGCACAAAACTACAAATACTGTATGATTCTACTTATATGAGGTACCTAGAATAGTGAAATTCATAGAGATGGAAAGTAAAGTGGTGGTTTCCAGGGGCTGCAGGGAGGAGGGAACGGGAAGTTACTGTTTAATGGGTACAGAGTTTCACTTTTGAAGATAAAACGAAATCTGGAAATGGATGGTGGTGATGGCTGTACAACACATGTACTTAATGACAATGAACTGCACACTTTAAAATGGTTAAGCTGGTATATTTTATTTTATGTATATTTTACCACAATTTTTTATAACTTTAATAAAATAAAAACTAAAGCCCTTAGAGCAGTATCTTGCCCAAAATAGTGCTTAATGAATTTTAACACTAATAGATATTGGTTCAAGATAGCAGAGTAAAAGGATGTGCTCTCACTCCCTCTTACAAGAACACCAGAATCACAACTAACTGCTGAATGATCATCAACAGGAAGACACTGGAACTCACCAAAAAAGATACCCCACATCCAAAGACAAAGGAGAAGCCACAGTGAGACGGTAGGAGGGGTGCAATCACAATAAAATCAAATCCCGTAATTGCTGGGTGGGTGACTCACAAACTGGAAAACACTTATACCACAGAAGTCCACCCACTGGAATGAAGGTTCTGAGCCCCACGTCAGGCTTCCGAACCTGGGGGTCCGGCAACGGGAGGAGGAATTCCTAGAGAATCAGACTTTGAAGGCTAGCCGGATTTGACTGCAGGACTTTGACAGGACTGGGGGAAACAGAGACTCCACTCCTGGAGGACACACACAAAGTAGTGTGCACATCAGGACCCAGGGGAAGGAGCAGTGACCCCATAGGAGACTGAACCAGACCAACCTGCTAGTGTTGGAGGGTCTCCTGCAGAGGTGGGGGGGGGTGGCCTTGTGTCACCGTGAGGACCAGGACACTGGCAGCAGAAGTTCTGGGAAATACTCCTTGGCATGAGCCCTCCCAGAGTCTGCCATTATCCTCACAAAAGAGCCCTGGTAGGCTCCAGTGTTGGGTCGCCTCAGGCCAAAGAACCAACAGGGAGGGAACCCAGCCCCACCCATAAGCAGACAAGTGGATTAAAGTTTTACTGAGCTCTGCCCACCAAAGCAACAGCCAACTCTAACCACCACCAGTCCCTCCCATCAGGAAACTTGCACAAGCTTCTTAGATAGGCTCATCCACCAGAGGGCAGACAGCAGAAGCAAGAAAAACTACAATCCTGCAGCCTGTGGAACAAAAATCACATTCACAGAAAGATAGACAAGATGAAAAGGCAGAGAGCTATGTACCAGATAAAGGAATAAGATAAAACCCCAGAAAAACAACTAAATTAAGTAGAGATGGGAAACCTTCCAGAAAAAGAATTCAGAATAATGATAGTGAAGATGATCCAGGACCTCAGAAAAAGAATGGAGGCAAAGATCGAGAAGATGCAAGAAATGTTTAACAAAGCTCTAGAAGAATTAAAGAAAAAACAAACAGAGATGAGCAACACAATAACTGAAATGAAAACTACACTAGAAGGAATCAATAGCAGAACAACTGAGGCAGAAGAACGGATAAGTGACCTGAAAGACAGAATGGTGGAATTCACTGCTGATGAACAGAATAAAGAAAACAGAATGAAAAGAAATGAAGACAGCCTAAGAGACCTCTGGGAAAACATTAAATGCAACAACATTTGCATTATAGGGGTCCCAGAAGGAGAAGAGAAAGAGAAAGGACACGAGAAAATATCTGAAGAGATTATAGTCGAAAACTTCCCTAACATAGGAAAGGAAATAGCCACCCAAGTCCAGGAAGTGGAGGGAGTCCCATACAGGACAAACCCAAGGAGAAAAAACAAAAAAAAACCCAAGGAGAAACACGTCGAGACACAGAGTAATCAAATTGGCAAAAATTAAAGACAAAGAAAAATTACTGAAAGCAGCAAGGGAAAAATGACAAATAATATATAAGGGAACGCCCATAAGGTTAACAGCTGATTTCTCAGCAGAAACTCTACAAGCCAGAAGGGAGTGGCATGATATACTTAAAGTGATGAAATGGAAAAACCTACAACCAAGATTACTCTACCCAGCAGGGATCTCATTCAGATTCAATGTAGAAATCAAAAGCTTTACAGACAAGCAAAAGCTAAGAGAATTCAGCACCACCAAACCAGCTCTACAACAAATGCTAAAGGAACTTCTCTAAGAGGGAAACACAAGAGAAGAAAAGGACCTACAAAAACAAACCCAAAACAATTAAGAAAATGGTCATAGGAACATACATATCGATCATTACCTTAAATGTGAATGGATTAAATGCTCCAACCAAAAGACACAGGCTTGCTGAATGCGTACAAAAACAAGACCCATATATATGCTGTCTACAAGAGACCCACCTCAGACCTAGGGACACGTACAGACTGAAAGTGAGGGGATGGAAAAAGATATTCCATGCAAATGGAAATCAAAAGAAAGCTGGAGTAGCAATACTCATATCAGATAAAATAGACTTTAAAATAAAGAATGTTACAAGAGACAAGGAAGGACATTACATAATGATCAAGGGATCAATCCACGAAGGTAATATAACAATTATAAATATATATGCACCAAACACAGGAGCATCTCAATACATAAGGCAACTGCTAACAGCTCTAAAAGAGGAAATCGACAGTAACACAATAATAGTGGGAGACTTTAACACCTCACTTACACCACTGGACAGATCATCCAAACAGAAAATTAATAAGGAAAAACAAGCTTTAAATGACACAATAGACCAGATAGATTTAATTGATATTTATAGGACATTCCATCCAAAAAGATCAGATTACACTTTCTTCTCAACTGCGCATGGAACATTCTCCAGGAGAGATCACATCTTGGGTCACAAATCAAGCCTCAGTAAATTTAAGAAAATTGAAATCATATCAAGCATCTTTTCTGACCACAACACTATGAGATTAGAAATCAATTACAGGGAAAAAAATGTAAAAAGCACAAACACATGGAGGCTAAATAATACATTACTAAATAACCAAGAGATCACTGAAGAAACCAAACAGGAAATCAGAAAATACCTAGAGACAAATGACAATGAAAACTCAACGATCCAAAACCTATGGGATGCGGCAAAAGCAGTTCTAGGAGGGAAGCTTATAGCAATACAAGCCTACCTCAAGAAACAAAGGAAATCTCAAATAAACAATCGAGCCTTACACCTAAAGGAACTAGAGAAGAAGAACAAACCAAACCCAAGGTTAGCAGAAGGAAATAAATCATAAAGATCAGAGAAGAAATAAATGAAACAGAAACAAAGAAAACAATAGCAAAGATCAATAAAACTAAAAGCTGGTTCTTTAAGGAGATAAACAAAATTGATAAACCAATAGCCAGACTCATCAAGAAAAAGAGGGAGAGGACTCAAATCAATAAAATTAGAACTGAAAAAGAAGAAATCACAACTGAGACTGCATAAATACAAAGGATTATAAGAGATTACCACAAACAACTCTAGCCAATAAAATGGACAACCTGAAACAAATGGACAAATTCTTAGAAAGGTATAACCTTCCAAGACTGAACCAGGAAGAAATAGAAAATATGAACAGATAAATCACAAGTAATGAAATTGAAACTATGATTAAAAATCTTCCAAGAACAAAAGCCCAGGACCAGATGGCTTCACAGGTGAATTATATCAAACATTTACAGAAGAGCTAACACCCATCCTTCTCAAACTCTTCCAAAAAGTTGCAGAGGAAGGAAAACTCCCAAACTCATCCTATGAGGCCACCATCACCCTGATACCAAAACTATTCAAAGATACTACAAAACAAGAAAATTCCAGACCAATATCACTGATGAATATAGATGCAAAAATCCTCAACAAAATACTAGCAAACAGAATCCAACAACGCATTAAAAGGATCATACACCATGATCAAGTGGGATTTATCCCAGGGATGCAAGGATTTTTCAATATACGTAAATCAATCAATGTGATACACCATATTAACAAATTGAAGAAGAAAAACCATATAATCATCTCAATAGATGCAGAAAAAGCTTTTGACAAAATTCAACACCCATTTATGATAAAAACTCTCCAGAAAGTGGGCATAGAGGGAACCTACCTCAATATAATAAAGGCCATATATGACAAACCCACAGCAAACATCATTCTCAATGGTGAAAAACTGAAAGCATTTCCTCTAAGATCAGGAACGAGACAAGGATGTTCACTCTCGCCACTATTACTCTACATAGTTTTGGAAGTCCTAGACACAGCAATCAGAGAAGAAAAAGAAATAAAAGGAATACAAATTGGAAAAGAAGAAGTAAAACTGTCACTGTTTGCAGATGACATGATACTATACACAGAGAATCCTAACGATGACACTAGAAAACTACTAGAGCTAATCAATGAATTTGGTAAAGTTGCAGGATACAAAATTTATGCACAGAAATCTCTTGCATTCCTATACACTAATGATGAAAAATCTGAAAGAGAAATTAAGGAAACACTGCCATTTACCATTGCAACAAAAAGAATAAAATACCTAGGAATAAACCTACCTAGGGAGACAAAAGACCTGTATGTAGAAAACTGTAAGACACTGTTGAAAGAAATTAAATATGATACCAACAGATGGAGAGATATTCCATGTTCTTGGATTGGAAGAATCAATATTGTGAAAATGACTATACTACCCAAAGCAATCTACAGATTCAATGCAATCCCTACCAAATTACCAATGGCATTTTTTACAGAACTAGAACAAAAAAATCTTAAAATTTTTATGGAGACACAAAAGACCCCGAATAGCCAAAGCGGTCTTGAGGGAAAAAAACGGAGCTGGAGGAATCAGACTCCCTGACTTCAGACTATACTACCAAGCTACAGTAATCAGTACAATATGGTACTGGCACAAAAACAGAAATATAGATAAATGGAACAGGATAGAAAGCCCAGAGATAAACCCATGCACCTATGGTCAACTAATCTATGACAAAGGAGGCAAGAATATACAGTGGAGAAAAGACAGTCTCTTCAATAAGTGGTGCTGGGAAAACTGGACGGCTACATGTAAAAGAATGAAATTAGAACACTCCCTAACACCACACACAAAAATAAACTCAAAATGGATTAGAGACCTAACTGTAAGACCGGACACTATAAAACTCTTAGAGGAAAACATAGGCAGAACACTCTTTGACATAAATCACAGCAAGATCTCTCTTGATCCACCTCCTAGAGTAATGGAAATGAAAACAAAAATAAACAAATGGTACCTAATGAAACTTAAAAGCTTTTGCAAAGCAAAGGAAACTACAAGCAAGACGAAAAGATAACCCTCAGAATGGGAAAAAATATTTGCAAACGAATCAACTGACAAAGGATTAATCTCCAAAATATATAAACACCTCATGCACCTCAATATTAAAAAGACAAATAATCCAATCAAAAAATGGGCAGAAGACCTAAATAGACATTTCTCCAAAGAGGACATACAGATGGCCAAGAGCACATGAAAAGCTGCTCAACATCACTAATTATTAGAGAAATGCAAATCAAAACTACAATGAGGTATCACCTCACACCAGTTAGAAGGGCCATCATCAAAAAATCTACAAACAGTAAACGCTGGAGAGGGTGTGGAGAAAAGGGAACCCTCTTGCACTGTTGGTGGGAATGTGAATTCATACAGCTACTATGGAGAACAGTATGGAGGTTCCTGAAAAAACTAAAAATAGAATTACCATATGACCCAGCAATCGCACTACCGGGCATATACCCAGAGAAAGCCATAATTCAAAAAGACAAATGCACCACAATGTTCATTGCTGTGCTATGTACAATAGCCTGATCATGGAAGCAACCTAAGTGTCCATCGACAGATGAATGCATAAAGCAGATGTGGTACATATATGCAATGGAATATTATTCAGCCATGAAAAGGAACGAAATTGGGTCATTTGTAGAGCCGTAGATGGATCTAGAGACTGTCATACAGAGTGAAGTAAGTCAGAAGAGAAAAACAAATATTGTATATTAATGCATATATGTGGAACCTAGAAAAATGGTACAGATGAACTGGTTTGCAGGGCAGAAATAGAGACACAGATGTAGAGAACAAACGTATGGACACCAAGGGGGAAAGCGGCTTGGGGGTGGGGGTGGGGGTGGGATGAATTGGGGGATTGGGATTGACATGTATACACTGATGTGTATAAAATTGATGACTAATAAGAACCTGCTGTTTCAAAAAAAAATTTTAACAGTAATAAATAATGTGAAACTATCATCATATTCCACTTTTGTATCTTAAAAATGAGATTTTCAACAACTAGGCTAAGATGAAAATTCTCACCTACCCACAACTCAAGTTCTTTCAACAATTTTATATTAATCTCACTAACTTGGCATGAATATCAAATGCCTTCAGTGAAGCTTCTTTCTTTAAACTGTTCCCCCTCCAGCAAGGCATTGGTTTTTCACAGCCAGGAGCTGTCACTTAGCTACTACCTCTGGCAAAAAGAAAACAGAGGAGAAAAAGCATTTGACATCACTCGGCACTGAGGCAGAGGCCAAGAAACCCTATTACGCACGCACAAGCCTTTGGCAAGGAGAAGCCCTGCTCTGCTCTTGTTTTCAGCTCCATCTCTATCTCCTAAATTGGTGTCTCCCAGCCACCACCAAAGTAATACTGTCAAAGTACGCAGCATGCTACCATATTCAGTAGCTACTGTGGGGTAGTAGTAAAATTGTAGTAAAATTGCCACAACAAAATGTCTCTTTGGCCTGCGAATTCTTTTGAGCTAAAAACAGTCAAGGCCCAAAAGACTCAGGAAGAAACTCTGACCTTCCCCTTGAGTGCCTACAAGAATTCAGACAGACAGCCTGTTCACAGAATAGAGCTATCACCAGACATATCTGCAAAGAATATGGGCAAGGGGTGGTGGGGAAACTCTAGGCAGAGCCTAGAGATCAGAGTCCAGGCTGTGTCCCATTATCTCTACAATGTCCAGCAGCACTTGTTTATCAACACTTGCTTTTCCAGCTCCATGTCAATCACCTTCCTTCCCCTTTGAAGTCCCAAACCACTACTCTCAACATCCTCTTTTGTCTTTAGTTGACAATGGTATTTAAGATGAGGGCTTCTGCCGTTTTGGTAAGTTTCTCAGTTTTCCTGAGTCTCTCCCAGGTATACATGCTCTTAAACTTTGGCTTGATTTTCTCCTGTTAACCTTGTCTCTTGTCAATTTAATTCTCAGAGCAGCCAGAAGAACCTAGAAGGAGAGAGGAAAATTTCTTCGTCCTCAGCACTACCACAGAATATGATCTCCCTGGTAATTTTTAACATGATATCATGAGATCCACAGAGAAGGATATCTTGAAATGTAATATGCATCCCAGTATGGATAGAACAGAATGAGCTGTATGGAGAAATCAGAATTGAAAGACATATTGATTCAGATTCAACTAACATTTATGAAGCACCCCTAGTATAAAAAAATGTACCAAGAGATTTGACACATTGTATAATTTAAAGCTCACAAATGCCTTCTGAAGTACGTAACATTATACCCATTTTCTAAGTCAGGAAATGTCTTCTGAATTCCTAACATTATTTTCTGCTTCTTGGAAAGTTGAATTAGCTGAGTCACACTTGAAAGGATTGTTGAGCCACTTCTTATTTCTCCCTTTGGGTTCCCTGGCACCGGCTCAGCTGTGCCTACCTTGGCAGAAAAAGCAGGGTAAATTACACTGGTGTTTCACTTTCTAACTGCCCAACGTTTGAACATAAAAAAGATCAAATCTAAATAATGCCTGGAAGGGGAAAGACGTTACAGAGCGAGACAAACAGTCCCACATTTGCCAAGGGTCAGCCTTACCTTTTTCCCTCGTGGGCTGGAACTCTATGAGCCTCTGGTTCTTTCCTCTGGCATACCTAGCAGCCACATTCTGCTAATTTATTTCAAACACTTTTCCTTTCACTCAAACCCTGAGGCCAGAACATAATCACAACAATGACCACAACAGCAGAGAGAGTTCACACTCAGAGCCACAGGTACTGTGAATAGCCCTTTACCTGCGTGATCTGCCTTACACCCAAGTTACAGATGAAGAAACAGGAGTCTTACTGTGGCAAAAATGGCTTGGCCAAGGTCACGCATCTAGTAAGTAGAGTCCTTGAATCCAGGTCTGAACTCATAGCCTGGGCACTTAACCATCAGACCATTAACTTTCGAGGGAGAGACAGTGACAGGCAAAGAATGCAGAACATAAGCTCCTTGGGGGCTGCCACTGTGTCCCCGTCCATCACGGTCTCTCCTGCACCTATTGTCAGCAAACACTAGGTGCCCGATGAATATTTATTAAATGAATGAAACACCACTGTAACATGGAGAGTGACCAAGAAGCTGGTCTCAACATCACCACCCGGACTCAGGCAAGTGCTGTTTCCTCTGTATCCTGTGAACAAGCATCTCCACTGTTATTAATGGCTGGGCCCCAGCCATTAATACATTTCAGTGTATTTCCTGAAACCGGTCAAAGAACATACACCACTCACATGCTCACTACCATTTCAACTAGAAGAATCGACCTCCTCTTATAAGCACAAAACAGATGGATTTGACCTTTGCTTCTGTTAAACTCTCAAGACAGGAGTTAAAAATCTTGGTCACTCTTTCTGCAAGTCTCTTCCATTTAGAGTGTTCCAAAGACTGACAATGAATGCAGCCATTAATCTAGAGATATTTACTTACATATTTTCTACTTCCTCCAACCATTTCAAAGGAAAATAATCTAAGCCCTGCTCTTAACCACTTTATTTTATGCTATAAAGCAAAACGCAAATAAAACATGATTTCTTGCAGCTGTTTTTGTTTGTCAATGTCTAGGGTAGAAACATGGAAAGACCTGGCCCCAAATTCTCCATAGCAAATTGTCAGTGGGCGCTTCCCAACTTCGGTGAAAAGCTGCCTTGAAGTATGTGAATAGATTTTAATTCAAACGGTATTATCTAACCCTAAGTCACAGGTATTCACACCACTGTCTATTTCGACAGTCACTGGGATAAACTGATGAGCCCCTAGGACCCTAAGTTAGGGGAGAGGTCCCCAGTGAAATGGGAAAATTGTGTAAAAAGAAATGAGGAACGGTGGCCAAATTTAGTCTCGGTGAGACCCCCCCAGAAGCTGGGCACATGTGCTCCTACAATTTGGTCATAGATTTATTAATAATGATATCACTATGTCTGTCTGTCTGTCTCACACATGCCATACATGCAGACTCCACTGGGAAGTTTTTCTGTGTACCTATTGCCAAAAACACAACTGCAAAGGGTCTAGTATTTTCTATAGACAGATATTACACAAATACCAAACACATGGGAGTTGAGAGACCTAAAAAACAGTTTTCTTTTAAAGCTACAGTTCATTGCAGCTCACTGGGAATACCCGTTATGTCTGTGACTCCGCAATAAAAGAAAAATGAGTAATACCCAGGTCTTTAGAGAAAGTCAACACTAAAGGTGGCTTTGATAGAAATTACTCAGGAATTCAACTCCATAAAATTTACTTACAATTAGTTACAAGCTCAGTGGTTGTGAGGAGAAAGAAGCATGGGTGTGTTAGGATCAGTCACACACAGATTGACTCTCATTATACATCTCATTTTATACACACACACACACACAGGCAAATTAATTCACCTTTCTGAATTGAGGTAAAATCATCTTCTCAATGGGAGTGTCGCGAGGATTAAATAAGATGACACAGGGGCTTCCCTGGTGGCGCAGTGGTTGAGAAGCTGCCTGCCAATGCAGGGGACACGGGTTCGAGCCCTGGTCTGGGAGGATCCCACATGCTGCGGAGCAACTAGGCCCGTGAGCCACAACTACTGAGCCTGCGCGTCTGGAGCCTGTGCTTCGCAACAAGAGAGGCCGCGATAGTGAGAGACCCACACACTGCGATGAAGAGTGGCCCCCACTTGCCGCAACTAGAGAAAGCCCTAGCACAGAAACGAAGACCCAACACAGCCATAAATAAATAAATAAAATTTAAAAAAAAAAAGAAATAAAGTTTAAAAAAAAATAAGATGACACAGGTAGAAAGCATGGCACATAATATATATTCAATAAATGTTACATGCTATCATGAAGGCAGAGGCCAGGTCATGATGGCAAAATGCTGTTAAGAATAATTACCAAAGAGAGAATATTCACAGTGCCTAGGAGAAGTCCCAGCACAGAGTCACCATTCATTTTATTGAATGAGAGAATGCATTCCATATCCATGGATGACAAATAATGCTACATCAGAGTGGAAGAGCAAATAAAATACATGAATAAATTCATCTTATAGCCTTCCAACTAACTGCACATTCGAGGCAATCCAGTCCTCTGAAGGTCCTGCTTTATGCCCGTTATCCTCTTTCCAAAGTTCAAACAACCCTGACAATATTAAGAGTTGGTATTTCTGAACTATTCTCTGAAGACCTAATGGCTGGTTTGGTCTTAGGCCCAAGGGGGCTACCCAAGAGCTCAGTTCACTGTATCTGGTTAAACTGCAGCCCTTTCCTCAAAGTCAAAAGAGAAAGTAAACAGAGAAAGAAGCAAGGAAGGTTGAACAGATTGTATGATTGGCTGAAAACTAGCTGCAGTTGGCTTTGCCCCCATCCACATAGAATTGGGGCTGTTTCTTGAATGCAAGAAGTAAAGCATTTTCTGCTCTCCAATCACTTTCCTGGTGGAGTCTCTATCCTTGCCAAAATGACATGCTACTCAGTCCTAATACACTACTTGTTTGTACCTGTCTCTCTTTTCCTCCCTTCTCCACCAATATGCCACACTGTCACCAATGTATATTTCTAAGGTTCAAAATTTTACTCAAGATTCCCATCCTCTAAGAGAGTCTTTGCTTAGCAGTCCTAACTTGATCAATCTGTGCTGAATATAACCAACATTCCCCACACCAGTTCAATTTGATTATATTCACGTCTGTCTGTGCATCACTTTGTGAGAGTAAGCCTTGCTCCTACATTGTTTTCTGGCACATATTAGCCAAAAATCTCTTTCCCAGGTCGTGCCTAATACACACCAGGGAACAATGTAGGGAAATCTGTATCTTCCATGTCTTTGAAAGGCCATGTCCCTCAAGACCTTTCTAAAACCACAGTTGTACACTGTGGCTACTTAGGAAAGATGGTTATTTCACTGCTCATTAGGAAAGTTGTAGTATGCAGTTTTAGGAAATTGCTGCAGTTAAAATTGGGAGTCATACTGGATACAAGGCCAAGCTGACCTTGGGTAACTTCACATCAACATTAAAATGATGTATCACATAAAATAAAAGTGTATCCAAGTTCTACTTTTCAAAGTCCTTTATCTACCACATTCAAAACCTTTGTATGCACAGCACAGCTAATGTTTTTTCATTACATGATACTTACCAGATTTAAGATCTTATTAATACTTCCTTCTCCAGAAATAGCAAGCTAGGCTATTCAGACCAACCCCTTGCCACCCTGACCTATTAAAAACAACTAAACTTCTCAATTTAAAAAATTCTAAAAGCAACAGGGTGACAAGATAGTAAGAAGCTATTGGGACAAAAATGTAAGGGAAATTGGGAACGCAAAGACCTAAGTAGAGCACCAAAGTTCTTTTCACCTTGAGGGCATCTGCCATAGTCAGTAAATCTGGGTTTCTGTTTTGGCAGCCTCCTGGAGGGAAGAGGAAAGAATCAAGGTACAAAGTGGGGGATATTATAGGAGACATTGTCCATGTTAAGATGGTACCTCAAATGATTACATACATAAGATGAGTGTGAACCATACATAAACGCTACTTCTACACCTAACTATGGGAAACTATAGGGAGGGTTGCTTTCGCACTAAGAAGGATAGGAGAAAAAAGGAAAGGGAAAACTATTCCGTGAGAAGCTGTGATCAAGACCCACAACCATGACTGAAACCTCAGTTCACTATGCCTTCGTGGTCCTGGTGATCTTAAACCACGGACTTGTTTTAAGTGATAGAGTGGTAGTATCTGAAAATATTTGACAGAAGCAAATGCATAAACTCCCTGGAGAAATGCATCTTCTTCCTAGGCCTCACGACTCACCCCAATACTTTTTAAGAACAAAGGGCAGCACAAAACTTAAAAACATAAGGAAAAAAGTTACCACAAATCAGAGTCAGTAAGAGACCCACAAATATTGGAACTAACAAATATAGATTTTAGAACAGCTTTGCTTACTCTAGGTAAAGAAATAAAAAAACAGGTAAAATGTACCTGCAGAAAACAGGAAATATTTTATAAAAAATGACCAAGGTTTTTACTTTGCTGTACGCCTGAAACTAACACAACATTATAAATCAACTATATTTCAATAAAAAATTTATATGTAAAAAAAATGATCAAGCATGTTTTTAAAAGGCCAAATAGAACTTCTACAAATAAAAGATACAACCAAATTAAAAACTGGTTGGAAAAGGAAATAATAAATTAGAAAGAGTTAATACATGATATTTAACATACAGCTAGAGAAACAAGAAATGAAAAATATGGAAAAAAGTTTAGGTACATGGAATATAGAATGAGATGTCTAAAATACATTTAACTGCAGTTACAAAAGAAGAAAATAGAATAGGGAAGAGGCAATATTTGAAGAGGTTATGGTTGAGAATTTTCCAGAACTGATGAAAGATAGCAATCCATCGATTTGAGAAGCCCAGAGAATCTTAAGAGTAATTTTTTTAACTATAGTTATACATAGAATACTGAAAATACAGAAAGATGAAGGCTAAGAGAAAAATTGTGAAGCATACAGAGGGGGAAAAAAGGCATTACCTTCAAAGTAAAACAGACCTACCATCAACTTCTCTACAATGTGAGCAAGAAGACAGTGGAATGATATCAACAATGTGCTGAAAGAAAATAACTGCTTATCGTATTCTGTACTCAGAGACACAACTTTCAAGAATGAGGGGAAAACACATTCATTTGCAGACAACAAAAACTAAGGGATTTCATCTGTAGCAAACCTTAAGAATCTTCAGACAAGAACTGAATGACTGCAGATGAAAGGTCTAAGGACAAAAAAAGAATGAAGAATAAAGAAAATGGTAAATATGTGTGCAAATCTGAAAGAACATTGACTCTGTGTGGTCACAGGTTAACAATGTCTTAAGATTTAAAAACACAGATAGAATGAAAGGTATGACAAAAAAACATGAGTCAGGAGTGGGTATATGGAGATAAAAATATTCCAAACACCTCAGATTTTCTGTGAAAAGGGTAAAAAAATGGATTAATTGATTTTGATAACTTAAGTATATCCATTGTAATTTCTAGGGTAACCACCAAATAACTTAAAAATTGAACTTATAATTTCAAAACCATCAGGGAAAATGGAATCATAAAAATAATAAAGCAAAAGTCAAGAAAGGAGAGATAAAGAAACATAAAACAGACAAAGCAATAGAAACCACAAACTAAGATGAAGATTTAAAATCATTTAAAAGTAATGATATTAAGTGATTATGGGCTAAGCTCCAGTGGAAAGAGAACAAATATTTTCAGACTGAATTAAAACAAAATCCTACCATATATTATCTAAAGGAAACACACTTAAACACAAAATTACAAAAGGATTAAATAAAAATTTGGAAAAAAAAAGATTATGCAAATAACCATTAAAATAAAACTGATGTGGCTACATTAATATGAAACAAACTGACTTTAAGGTAAATAGCACTATTAGATATGAGAATCACTTCATACTAATAAAACATTCAATTTACCAGAAAGTCATTACAATTTTAAATGTGTATATACCTAACAGCATAGCCTAAAACATATATAATGCAAAAACTGACAGAATTACAAGGATGAACAGAAAAATTAATAATCATAGTGGGAGATTTTAAACATTTTCCTCAGTAACTGACAGAATAAGCAGGAGCCCCCACAAAAAACTAGAATACAGGAGATTTGAGGATCATGATTAAAATCTTCAACAAATGGAAATTATACAACACTATAATCAACAATTACATAATTCACATTCTTTTAAAGCTTACAAAGAATCTTTGTAAACATTGACCATATACTGGACTTTAAAGCAAGCTCAACAATTTCTAAAGAGGAAAATCATACAGAGAACGATCTTCTATCACAAGCCAGAAATCATTTAAAAATAACTTGAAAATCCCAACATATTTGAAAACAAAAGCACATTTCTAAATAATTACTGAATGAAAGAAAAAAATATACTAGAAATCAGAAAATTTTACATAAAGTAATAATCAAATGCAAATGTTAAAAATTGTGGGATACAGTTTTTATCCCACAAAAAAAGTCTTAGCTGGAACATTAATTTATGGTTACCTTAACTATACCCAAATTTTCCACCTAGTCATACAGTAGAGAAACTCATGACAGTGTGCCCAGAAATGTATACAAGAATATTTACAGGATTATTTTTTTCATTTTTTTATGTTTTTGCGGTACGTGGGCCTCTCACCGTTGTGGCCTCTCCCGTTGCGGAGCACAGGCTCCGGACGCGCAGGCTCAGCGGCCATGGCTCACGGACCCAGCCACTCCACGGCATGTGGGATCTTCCCGGACTGGGGCACAAACCCATGTCCCCTGCATCGGCAGGCAGACTCTCAACCACTGCACCACCAGGGAAGCCCAGGATTATTTTTTGCAGAAGCCCCAATCTGTAAACAACCCAAATATCCAACAATGGTAGAAGAGATCAATATACTGTGATATGTTTATACAATGAAATACCATGCAGCAGTGAAAATGAATAAACTGCTGCCTATTACACATACAGAGTCAGCATGGATATACTTAGAAGCACACTGTGGACCAGAAGAAGCCACAAATAAAAGAAAATGTAGTAGTAGCATATTGCTTAGCCTCCATGTGTTTGTATTTTTTACAGCTTTTGTCCTGTAATTGATATCTAGTCTCATAGCGTTGTGGTCGGAAAAGATACTTGATACGATTTCAATTTTCTTAAATTTACCAAGGCTTGATTTGTGACCCAAGATATGATCTATCCTGGAGGATGTTCCATGAGCACTTGAGAAGAAAGTGTATTCTGTTGTTTTTGGATGGAATGTCCTATAAATATCAATTAAGTCCATCTTGTTTAATGTGTCATTTAAAGGTTATGTTTCTTTATTTGTTTTCATTTTGACTAATCTGTCCATTGGTGAAAGTGGGGTGTTAAAGTCCCCTACTATGATTGTGTTACTGTCGATTTCCCCTTTTATGGATGTCAGCATTTGCCTTACGTATTGAGGTGCTCCTATGTGGGATGCATAAATATTTATGTGTCATGTTTTCTTCTTGGATCAATCCCTTGATCATTATGTAGTGTCCTTCTTTGTCTCTTGTAATAGTCTTTGTTTTAAAATCTATTTTGTCTGATGTGAGAATTGCTACCCCAGCTTTCTTTTGATTTCCATTTGCATGGAATACCTTTTTCCATCCCCTCACTTTCAGTCTGTATGTGTCCCTAGGTCTGAAGTGGGTCTCTTGTAGACAGCATATGTACGAGTCTTGTTTTTGTATCCATTCAGTGAGGCTGTGTCTTTTGGTTGGAGCATATAATCCATTTACATTTAAGGTAATTATCAATATGTATGTTCCTACTACCATTTTCTTAATTGTTTTGGGTTTGTTATTGAAGGTCTTTTCCTTTTCTTATGTTTCCTGCCTAGAGAAGTTCCTTTAGCATTTGTTGTAAAGCTGGTTTTGTGGTGCTGAATTCTCTTAGCCTTTGCTTGTCTGTAAAGGTTTTAATTTCTCCATCGAATCTGAATGAGATCCTTGCTGGGTAAGGTAATCTTGGTTGTAGGTTTCTCCCTTTCATCACTTTAAATGTGTACTGCCACTCCCTTCTGGCTTGCAGAGTTTCTGCAGAAAGATCAGCTGTTAACCTCACAGGGATTCCCTTGTATATTATTTGTTCCTTTTCCCTTGCTGCTTTTAATATTTTTTCTTTGTATTTAATTTTTGATAGTTTGATTAATACGTGTTTCGGCATGTTTCTCTTTGGGTTTTTCCTGTATGGTACTCTCTGTGCTTCCTGGACTTCACTATTTCCCTTCCCATGTTAGGAAACTTTTCAACTATAATCTCTTCAAATATTTTCTCAGTCCCTTTCTTTTACTCTTCTTGTTCTGGGACCCCTATAATTCGAATCTTGGTGTGTTTAATGTTATCCCAGAGGTCTCTGAGACTGTCCTCAGAATAAACCTACCTAAGGAGACAAAATACCTGTATGCAGAAAACTATAAGACACTGATGAAAGAAATTAAAGATGATACAACAGTGGGAGAGATATACTATGTTTCTGGATTGGAAGAACCAACATTCTGAAAATGACTACACTACCCAAAGCAATCAACAAATTCAATGCAATCCTATCAAACTACCAATGGCATTTTTCACAGAACTAGAACAAAAAAGTTCACAATTTGTATGGAAATACAAAAGACCCCAAATAACCAAAACAATCTTGAGAAATTAAAACGGAGATGGAGGAATCAGGCTCCCAGACTTCAGACTATACTACAAAGCTACAGTAATCAAGACAGTATGGTACTGGCACAAAAACTGAAATATAGATCAGTGGAACAGGATAGAAAACCCAGAGATAAACCCATGCACATATGGTACCTTATTTTTGATAAAGGAGGCAAGAATATACAATGGAGAAAAGACAGCCTCTTCAATAAGTGGTGCTGGGAAAACTGGACAGCTACATGTAAAAGAATGAAATTAGAACACTCTCTAAGACCATACACAAAAATAAACTCAAAATGGATTAAAGACCTAAATGTAAGACTGGACACTATAAAACTATTAGAGGAAAACAGGAAGAACACTCTATGACATAAATCACAGCAAGATCCTTTTTGACCCACCTCCTAGAGAAATGGAAATAAAAACAAAAATAAAAATAAACAAATGGGGTCTCTAATTTGGAGGCTCCACCCTAAAGCATATTATTTTTGCTATTGAGATTAAAACTTTATTATATTTATAGAAAAACTTTTGATTTGAGTTGAGCCATTAAATCATATCTTGCAGACATTTAATTAAACATTTAATAATTTTATAGGGAAAAAAGGATTTTATTTGAGATAATTATCAGAGGCAGCAGACTACTTTTTAAGTATCAAAAGAGTTATACTCATGGGATTTTATGAAAATGCATCCCTTACCAGTTTTTTATTCGCTTGATTGTCTTCTAACGAATTCCTTACTTTTAAAGGGAGAAACTTAGATCGAAATCACTTAATGAGGATACAATGTACAAAGTATAAAGAGAAAAAAACAGGGGGGAAATGCTGCTTGCCTTTTTTCCTTTTTTCTCTTTTATTTATATGCAGATTTAGAAAACTGGCTGGCTGGCTATGGGCATATCTGGATGTGTTTCTCAAAAGTAAAAGCCTAAATGAAATAAAAATATCGAATGCATCAAATCATCCAAAGCTCGAGTGGAATCCACGTGGCAGCTTAAGAGTCTTCAGCATGTGGTACAGAATTTCTTAGGATAGAAGGGAGTTTGGAATGCAACGTCCTCCAATGTAACAAGAATTGACTACCTCAGCAGCTCACAGGACAATGAACTAAAAGATATAATAGTGCTTTATTAAGATGGGAACATTTTCCTTAAAGGTAACCATATGCAAAACAGGCTCCGTGGGTCAGTTCTGTCCCCTCAGTATCTCCAAAGTTACAGACTGACTGAAGGACATAAGTGACTTGCCCTCCCTCCTCTAAACAGTAAATGTAGAAAGGATAATTAGTAAATGCTTATTGGTTGCCTTAGTCAACACTGCTGCTATAAAATACCATAGACTGCGTGGCTTACACAATAGACATTTATTTCTCACAGTTCTGGAGACTGGGAAGTCCAAGATCAAAGTGGCAGCAGATTCGGTTTTTGTTCAGGGCTCTCTCCGTGGCTTGCAGATGGCCACCATCTAGCTGTGTGCTCCCGTGACCTCTTTGTGTGAGCAGAGAGCGCGAGCTCCGGTGCCTCTTCCTCCTCTTAAAAGGGCACTGATCCCATCATGCAGGTACCACCCCCATGACCGTTTCTAACCCTAAGGCCCTCACCTCCAGGTACCATCATATTAGGGGTTAGGGCTTCAACATATAAATTTTGGAGGGACACACACATTCGGTCCTTAACACTGGTTAATACCAGTTCCACAGTCTGGTCTGATAAATGCCTGCAGTGAAGCTGCACCACCAGATGCCTGAGCCAGGGCTCTAAGCCTCTGCTTTCTACCTAGCTGCCCACTTAAGTAGCCATTCACTGCACGGTGAAGGCGTGTCCCAGCCCAGCAGCTTTGGGCACTGAAGAGTGACCTCACTCTACTGACACTTCTTTCCTAGAAAAGGCAATCTATAATGCCCCACGCCCTCCCTGCCTGCCACCCCACACACAGATAAACATACTCCATCCAAAGAAATGAATCAATACACTTCCAGACAATTATTTCACACTTTCTCCTCTCTCTTCTCAAAATTCCAATACCTTGTCCTCCCTCTTTACTGTCTGCTGATTACCCCGGTTCCTATTTCACTAAGATGGTAGAAGTGATCTCTTGACTTCTCCCAACGTCTCAACAGGACTCTACCTGCCTGCATCCCGGCTCAGGTTCTCTGGCTTCCCTCCTAGCCACGCTCCTAATGAAGGCAACTGGTATGTGGGCACCGCATCCCTGCTCCCCCTGACTAGGCAGGGATACAGCTCTTGTCATCTCTCCCTCTCTCACATCATCCATTTCTCCCCCTCTGCTGGATCAGTCCCACTGGCTCACAAAATATGCTGTAATTTTTCCCTCCTTAAAAAAAGTCTTATTGTAGGGCTTCCCTGGTGGCGCAGTGGTTGAGAGTCTGCCTGCCGATGCAGGGGACACGGGTTCGTGCCCTGGTCTGGGAAGATCCCACATGCCGCGGAGCAGCTGGGCTCGTGAGCCATGGCCACTGAGCCTGCATGTCCGGAGCCTGTGCTCCGCAATGGGAGAGGCCACAACAGTGAGAGGCCCGCGTACCGCAAAAAAAAAAAAAAAAAAAGTCTTATTGTAAATAAACTGTACTTCAATTTACAAATCAACAAAAATTTAAAAAGAAAAGAAGTTTTAACCCCACATCCCTCCTTGAGTTACCACCCTCTTTCCCGGAACCACTCTTTTACAACAAACTCCTTGCAAGTTCCCCATATTCCATTTTCTCTCCTCCCATTTTCTCTTGAGCCTTCTTAGACTGAGGTTTCACCCCCGCCACTCCATCCAAACTCCTCTTGTCAAAGATACCAACGACTTTCATGACACCCATGACCAAATAAAATGGTCTCTTCTCCGTCCTCGACTTACATGACCCATCAGCCGTGTCTGACGTGGTTGGTCGCTAGCACCTTCTTCTTCCGGCTTTCTCCTGCTTACTCTCCCTCCTTCACCATCTCCTCTATTAGCTCCTTCCTAACGCCACTGTCTCTAACATGAGCACACCCCCAGGGCTCAGGCCTCAGCCGCTTTCTCCTCTTATCCTCATTCTCCTTCTGATCTCACAGTCTCTGGGCTGTAAATACCATCTATTATAATTCACTGACAGTTGCCGTATTTATACCTGCAGATGTGTCCCTAACCTCCCTATTCATATACCCAGCGGCCTAGGACACCCCTCCAGCATGCACAAACTTGACACAACCAAAACTGAGACCCCAGCTTGCTCCTAGACCTGCTCCTCTCTCACTTTCCTCAACTCAGCAAATGGCAACTCCTGCCCTCGACCTGCTCGGGCCAAATCCTGCGGGACAACGTTGAATCGCTCACTTGCTCTCACATAACACAACCAATCTCTCGGCAAATTCTGTTTGGCCTCAGAATAAATCCAGATCTGAAACTTACATAGAAACAATACTAAAGCAACTAGGGCATAATATTAACAACTGTTGGATCTGGATAAAGTTTATACAGAATTTCTTAGACTAGACTTAAAACTTTACTGTAAATTTTAAATTGTTACAAAATAGGAAAGTTAAAATGAAAGAGGAAGGTTTAAGAGACATAACAACTAAATATAATGAATGAATATTGATTAGTTTCTATCTAGAAAGAAATACAGATATAAAAGGCATGTCCGGGATGACAACTATGGAAATCTGAATATGAGCTATCTATTAGTTTGGTATGATAATGGCGCTCTGTTTCTGTAGGAGAACATCCTTCTTTCCTGGAGATTCATGCTGAAGCACAAAGTCTCGTAACATCTGTAATTTACTTTGAAATGGTTTACCAAAAACGACATAGGTAAAGCAATTAAGTCAAAAATGTTGATGAATATATGGGTGTTGGCTAAATTTTCCCTTTTTTATGTTTGAAATTCTTCAAAATTAAAACTTTTTAAAACTTCCTAAACTCTTCTTACGACTTCCACTACTACTACATTGGTTCAAAGCCACGGAGAACTCTCCCTGGATGACTGCAGTAGCTTCTTCTACCTGGTCTCCCATGCATGCCCCTCTTATCTCCCCACAATCCATTCTGAACACATCAGCCAGTGTGATTAACATTAGAATGTTAATCAGACCACATCCCCACCATGAGTTCAAAACCCTCCAATGGGTGCTTTCGCAGAGTAAACACTACAGTCTTTCCAGGGATCTCAGGGCTCTGTACCATCTGGCCACCCCCTGGCCACCCCCTGACCTCACCTCCTACTTCTCTCTCCACCACACACCCTCAGCCCCATACACCCCTGACCTCACGTCAGCCAGGCACGCTCTTCCTCAGGGTACTTGCACCTGCACCCCCTCCACTCAAGAGGTCTCCTCACCTCTTAGGCCTTGGTCCAAATGCCACCTTCTCAACTGTGACTTCCTGACAACCTCTAAACGCTCATACCCACACACACTCCTGATCTTTCTTTCAGTTTAATTTTCCTCCAGAGTGCTCCAAGCCAACTGATATCCTATATATTTTATTTACTTGTCCATTATTTCCTCTCCCAGTGAAATGTAAACTATGTCCCAAGCACTTCAGGACTGCTGGCATACAGTAGGTACTCAAAATATATTTGGGCAATGCATGGAACAAAGACTTGGCAAATAATCCCTAGAAGGTTGTTAGCGCTAAAAATGTGTTCACGTGTGCTGAAAACATGCATTGGGCACCTTCTATGTGCAAGCACAGTCCACGTGCTGGGTATTCAAACAGGGGTAAGATGGACCTTTGCCCTAGAGGAGTTTATAGGTTAGCTGATAAAAACAGAAGAGCAATGGACTGTTATTGTTATTATTAAGGGGGTACCCAAAAGTGGGAACTGTCGGGGCTACTAGGGGAAAAAGAGAATGGGAGTATGATGCCCCCTTCGTGGCCACACAGCTTATAACGATTTGCTTCCAGATCTGCTCTCACTAGACACTAAGCACAGTGCCTGCCATAAATTCCTCACTCACTAAATGCCCAGATTTGCTCAGTGAGGGTAAGTAAACAGAGTCTTGATGGATGAGCAGATATCTGTCAGGACAAGGAAAGGGAAAGGGCATCCTGTGTGTGGGGGGCGGGGGGGGTAACAGTATGAGCAAAGGCCAAGGGGCAGGAACCGGCACGGTATGTCTACCTAGCAGTACAATCCAAAGAGAGATGGATTTTTATAAATCCTCATGAAATTCTTAAGAAAAGCCAAAACTTGTTCAAGAAATGAGTCCACACAGAGGAGGTCCTTCTTTGCTTCAAGGGCAACTATAGTGCTGCTACTAATCGTCATTAGTATGATAACAGCTAACGTTTATTTAAGTGCTTGCAAATGTGAGTGCTTTATATGTCCAGAAAAACTCTAGGGCCTCATTTTAAATTTGAAGTACTATTTTGACCCATGTTAGGTTTCAAGACACTGATGCAGGGTGAGTCGGTAAGTAATAGAGACAGGCAGGTAGAATGGGCACCCTAGACCCTGATGTCTGCTTGGGCCCTGTGTGCCCTGACTTCTTCGCCAAAATATAAGCCTCCTGATTCCACCACAAGGGCCGTATCCTGCTGTTCTGGAAAAGTGAAGGACTTTGGTGCCAAATTTCATTTCACTTTAAAAGTCAGAAAGCCAGAAAACCATGTTCTCTCTCCAATCTCCAAGAAACTTTTCTTAAAAGGGAAGAAGTTTTTAATTATTATTATATGTTACTATATATAATTTAAATGATTATAAAATAGAAATAAAGCCTAGATAAAACGCATATGGGACACTAAGGTATTACGTACACTTGGAGTAGTAGTATTTGACTAGGTAAGGGAATTCAATTCATTTTTGCCTGCCTTTAACACAGAGAAATTCAGATTGATCAAAAGTAGTTACTTGGGCTTCCCTGATGGCACAGTGGTTGAGAGTCCGCCTGCTGATGCAGGGGACATGGGTTCGTGCCCCGGTCCGGGAGGATCCCGCATGCTGTGGAGCGGCTGCGCCCGTGAGCTGTGGCCGCTGAGCCTGCACGTCCAGAGCCTGTGCTCCGCAACGGGAGAGGCCACAACAGTGAGAGGCCCACGTACGGCAAAAAAAAAAAATAATTACTTTTCTTGAACTCTTACTATGTGTTAGGCATAGAAACATAGAAATTATTTTAGGTACTTCATAGAAATTATTTTATTTAATCATTATGACAAGTCTGCCAAGTTTTTAAGATTATCAGCCTTTTTACAGATAGGGAAACTGAGGTTTAGAGAGTGAAGTAAAGAAACACTGTCATTTATCCATCAAGGAAAGAGGTCCTAATTTTCCAACTAACATCTGACACAGAACCCAGCATGTAGTAAATGCTCAATAATGTTGACTGGGAAGAAACAGAAATAAGAATTTTAAACTCATGAAGCAAGAGAAGCTTTTAGACTTTAGTACACCAGAGGTTTGGCCAGGATTCATTTAAACCCTTCATAATTCAAGATAAAAACAATATTTTATTTTGAATTGATCAACTTTAAATGATACACACAGGTTCAAGTCCTACTTCAGAATTAGAATCAACAAGGATGGAAATCAGCTCCAATTGGACACATTTTCACAACTAAAATTAATAATGGGAGAGAAAATCACAGATGAGAACTACCATCTGAATGAATAACAGAAGAAAAAGAAGAGTGTCCTTTGAAAAGGACACGTAAAGAATAACTTTGGAGGAAATTCTGCATCTGGCAACTTCTTGAGGTCTGTATGGACCTATCAACTAGTGTTACAGGTACAAATTTAAGACTCTCACACCTTATCTCACAAAATAGGGCACGTACCACTGAGAATTTCTTACTTGGTTTCCATTTTCCTGGAAACGGTATCCCAATCTTCAGGTCCTTGGGTTGGACCTGAGAAAAGCCGGAAAGCACTTCTACAATGCCTGCCCCCTCCAGCCAGTCATCTATGCCTGTCCCCACCCTCCCACCCACAGAGAAGAAAGGGACACCTAAAAGAAAGCTCAGTGATGGCTGTGGATGAAAGCTGGTTTCCATTGATAGGAGCACCAAATAAGATCCAGCGTAAGTAATGAATCTGCACACTTAATGACTCTCTCAGCAACCAGAACAATAATAACCACAGTGAGGCTTAGTGGTACACACTCCGTTGTAGGAAGGTCTGGAAGGATCCCATTACAAGATGGTCACTTGTTATTCCATGGATATCACCAGATAAATATTGTTCCTCGGTATCCAAAGATTTAAATTCCATAGATAATTCAATATTTTATATACTTCAATATTAATTCTGTCACTCAAATCCATCATAAAATGCATTCGCAAGATACTCTCTACATGGACCAATTCTTAGATTTGTTTATCTCAAATTTGGTTTGCTAACCCAAAGTACCCATTATAACATGATGACTCAGCCCTGTCCCCAGGGAGTGCTACATACGCATGTAGCCCTTTGCTAAATTGTTGTGTCTTTTTCCCCTCTTACACTCTGAGTACCAGAGAACAGCAATTTTGTCCTCTTTACTTGTAAATCCCCCAGCACCTAGCCCCTGCCGCATAAAGACCCTTTGTAACCATTTGGGAAATTGAAGTGAATTAAGTCCTGTGGGCATATGATTTTTTTCTGGATTTTCTGGGACAATCTAGGTTTCAAATATTCCCAAAAGCATACACTGTCCCCAAAAGCATACAAGCATGCTCATGCTTTCCTGACTGCATGTCCTGGTTTGTTTTGTTTTTTTTTAATGTTGGACCCTGACTACAGAGTGCTGAGTTTATGACACATAGCCAGTTATCATGGGTCCCATACCCTGATTTTTTTCTGTAAAATATGACACAGTTGGTATAGCCAATAGTGAGGTGATAATTTAACTTGGTTTTCCTTCTTTTTCCCTTAGATGTTTAATTTTTGCATGTTTGTGGCAGGACCGGGGTCGGGGGAGGAAAGGTCATCATGCCAATTCTATGCACTATATTATCCTCTTCAGAGGACCAGACAAAGGTTGGAAGGCAGACCACACAAGGAACACAGGAAGGTCCCTGCTCAAAATCATCTCTATTACGTATTTACCAATGAGAGATTTATGTTCAATGAGCAAGTTTTTTTTTTCCCAACAAAAAGATAAACAAAAGGGTTCAGTCTTAGTCATACATTGGTATGAGGCACTGCTAATAAAAGCCAATTCCATTCTTAAATGAGCCAAGTACTTAGCAAACATGGGATTTCTGTGAAGGAAGGTAAAGTGAGGACATTTTAGAAAAAGGTCAGATGGCCCTAGATGTGTAGAGAAGAAAGGGTGGGAAGAAATGCCCAGGGCCTCGGCTTGGCAATAGGGCTGCAGTCACCTCTTAGCCCTTCCTCTCCTCTTCAGCCCTTCAAGCTGAAGTTCCCCAAACCCACCATACTCCTCAGGCGTTTTCCACTTCCTGAAGCAGGCTTTGGCACCCTCACTCTTGCTCTACCTGGCCAAAGTAATCACCCTTAAAAATTCAGCAGTGTCACCTCCTCCAGGAAGCCTTTCCTGCCCCCTTCTTCCCCATCTCAATCTTCCCTAGGACTACAGGTACACCTTAGAGATACAGTGGGTTCCGTTCCAGACCACTGCAATAAAGCAAATATCACAATAAAGTGATTCAAATGAATTTCTGGCTTCCTAGAGCATATAAGTTATGTTTATGCTATACTATAGTCTATTAAGTGTGCAATAACATTATATCTTTAAAAATGTACATATCTTAGTTTACAAATACTATATTGCTAAAAAGAGCCAAAACACACTAGTAACATCAAAGATCACTGTTCACCATAACAAATATAATAATAATGAAAAGTTTGAAATTTTGTGAGAATTACCAAAATGTGACACATACATACAAAATGTGACAGGAAGTGAGCAAATGCTGTTGGAAAAATGATCCCAACAGACTAGCTCGACGTAGGGCTGCCACAAATCTTCAATTTGTAAAAAATACAGTATCTACGAAGTGCAATAATGCAAAGCCCAATAAAGCAAGGTATGCCTATAGTGTATTTGAAAGACAATAAACTTGAGCTTCTTCTAATTAAACTTAGTCCTCTCGTCTCTAGAGGTTCAATCCAGCCACTGATCCAAATAATTTATTCTTTCAGTAGACATTTCCTGGGGTCTCACAAAACGCCAGGCATGTGCTGAGCTGTGGGAATGAAAAGATGAAGAAGACAGTCCCGAAAGTCATGGTCTTGGTCAGTTTAGTAACAGAGAGAGATGCAAAGAGTGAAAATAACAAGTCTCCAAGTGCACTAGTACAGAATTACTAACAGTGCCAAGAGAAGCAATGAAGTCTGGTCCCAGGCTTTCATAAACTGGAGGTGAAGAGGAAAGAGAAAAGAGGCTGTGATATGCAAATAAAACACCACAGTGCCCCCTTTCCGTATTTGCTCTGGATGCGGTAACATATAATGTTCCTGAGCTTTCTCTAACATTGTGCAGTTGAAATAACACAAGCTCCTGGATTTAGGCAACGCTGGGTACAAATCCCAGCTCTGTGGCTTACTAGCTGTGTGAGCTCTATAGGTACCTTCGCTGGACGCATCTTTGCCTTAAACATTTTTGCTGCGTAACTAATTGGCCGGACGTAAGGCAAGGCAATTTGCTGTAAAAGATAAAATAACCGGTTGACAGTTGGTCTCATTTCTCCATGGATGCAGTACTCCCATTTTTATATCACATAAGTCTTAGCCCTCATAATGGTCTACACAGTGGCACAGAGTTGAACCCGCATTTCCCATAGAACTCTTCAACAGCTATTGACAGACAGGTGACAATATGTCAAGAAATAAAACGATCCTGTTTTTCTTTCTTCTTAATGAAGGAAGAAATTTTAGCAAAACAGAAAAAGTACAATGCTGAATGAGGAGACGAATCAATAAGGAAAAAACATTTATACTATGAACAAAAACTTCAAAGATAAGTGCTTAGGTACAACCCACAAAATAAAATCAGTTATCTGCACAGCATTGCCATGAATCTACACACATTTTAAATGTACTCGAATATTTTGTATTTTGCAATAAAGTCTTTTTATTTTTGTTATTCATTTAATTTTTTTATTCACTTTCACTATTACATCTTTGAAGGCAAAACTGCCTTATGGCTAATTAGTTACGTGGCAAAAATGCTTGTGGCAAAGATGTTTACAGCAAAGATGCTTATGGTGGAAATACCAGACATGAGCTGTATGGTGCTGGGTCGGTTACTCCACCCTTCCTTGCTTTGGTTTCTACATGGGTAAGAAAGGCTTTTAAGACCTAACATATGACAGATGGTGGTTGTGAGGGTTAAGTGTAAAGGCCCCATTACAGAATCCGGAATACAACATAACCTCGGTAAACAACCCTTTCCCCTCCCTGCTGGGGGTCTCGTTCTCCTACCAGCATTAGGTGTTCACTGTATCTGCAAGAAAACCTATTGTGATATAATCAGATATAAGATGAAAATATGCAATTTCATTACATCTGTGGCTAAATACACGGAGTACAGGCATTATCAGAACGCTGCAGAATTAATCGACATGGCCAAGGCTTGTATACTAACCTTTAATGCCAACTCTGCTGCTAACCTTGGCCTGGGTGTCGGTGCACCATGTGTGTGGCACGGCACAATTAACTTTCTACACAGTTGAGCTCTAGGCACAGTATATAGCCTCCCATTAGTTGGCAACTGCTCTGAGACAGTATATAGGAAACATTTTTAAAAACCGGCCAAATTTAAAGTGATTTTTCTGAAATACTTTAATTCACTCAAATCATGCCAGCCCTACAGACACAGGCAGCAGCTCAACTTGCATTCAGAATCAAAATCATTGGCTTTAATCACCTCTAGCTAAGTTTTCCAATCTCATGGACAGCTCATTATGAATTTAGATTTGGGGAGGCCTGCAAATAAACCTTAAAGACTTGCTTCCCCCATAGTCACTTGGAATCTGTTCAAATCTTCCCAAAAGGGACATGGCTGGACCTCCTGTTGCTCTGTTCCAAGTGCCCACCGTTCCCACCACCACCACCTGACATAAAACACATTCACCCCTTACATTATTAGGTGCTATACTCAAACATCAGGAGTCATATGCCATGTCCCAACTTTTAAGACAATTACAGCCAAATTAGTAATGACAGAGGATTCTTTTAAACCTCCTGTCTGCCCCTGGGTAAGGAACGTGGCCACCATGAGCTAATCACAGAAGGGCGAAGAGCCAGGAGGAAACAGAAGGCAAGCGCCCCTGTAACAGCAGGAGGGGGTAGGTGAGTGCAAGGGATGGGGTAGGGTGGAAAGACAAAAGAGAACGAGAGAGAAAGAGAGGGCAAACCAGACTGGATTCCCAAGAGGAAGCCACAAAGCGCTTGCTTCTCAACAGTCTCAACTACAGTTCTCCTGATGGCAAATTGAGATACAAGACCCAGAAAACCCCACGGCCAGGGCCATAAGGAAGAGGCCCTAGAAAGGAGTCACATCACTTAAGTATTCCAGCTTATGGCTCCCTACCTAAGATAATGAACAACTTAACTAATAACAGAATCAACTGCCCCAAACAGCCCACTTGAAAGGGAACAAGGCACTGACAGACCCTCTCGTTTAATCCCCAGAATGACCCCATAAATAGGAGTCATCTCCCCTTTACAGAAGAGGCATCTGGGAAAGTTAAATTATTCGCTAAGGGTAACGGAGCTTGAGCCAGGACATGAACCAGGTACATCTGATTTCCATCCTCAAATATGTTCAAGATCCATTGCCCCCTTACCCCTTCGCCTGCACTTAGGAAGTAACCAAGTATTACGTTAACTCCTGTCCCCAGAAGCCACGCTGACCTCCTAAGGCTGCTCAGACTGCCCTGGCCCCAGCAGAGAGGGCTTTACCAAAGCCAGCATTGAGGGGATCCAGCCTTATTCCTCCCACCCTCTTGGCAGAAACAAGCTGTGTCCTCCTCAGAATCACCTGGGCAAATTTTAAATCTCTGTGGTTCGAAGATATTCACTGTGTGTTCTGACATCTCTCATGTGGTGCTTCAAAAGCCTGGGCTTCCAGAGGCACAGCGGGCCTGGCTCCCTGCTGAAGTAGGACACCTTTTCTCAGCCACTTCTGTCACATCGCTACTCAGCAGCCAGCCAAAGGCTCTGATGCTCTGAACTCAGATAGAGGTTTGGCATCTTTCTTGTATGCTGACATCCCTGTGAGCCCACACGGATCCTGCCCCCTTGGGGTTCCACAGGATGAAAGAGTTTTGCTCTAAACTGAGAAGCTGCTCTCCTTGCATCTCCTTGGATTTCTCCTCTCGAACACCAGAGCCACCTCTGCTAGGGAATATGCCACGGCCAGTGCATGGTTGTGACAGGCTACAGTCCTCCCTTGGTAACCATGGAGGATTGGTTCCAGGACCCCCACGGGTACCAAAATCCTCAGATGCTCAAGTCCCTTTTACAAAATGGTACAGTACAGTCAGCCCTCTGTATTTGCGGGATCCACAGATACAGAGGGACAACCGTACTATTTGTTGCTTCTCCTGTTACACCAACTTGACTTAACAGACAATTCAATGATGTTGAAGGTAGCTAACATTCACCACCCCCTTACTATGTGCAAGACATCTCTCTAAACTCTTTATATACGTTAACTCATTTAGTCTTCACAATGGCCCTATGAGGCAGGCACTATTCATATGCCCATTCTCCGAATAAAGAAACTGAAGCGTAGGGTGGTCAAACAACTCTCCCAAACATCCCACATACATCTTTATGTTAGAGAGGAGACTCAAACTCATACTACCTGGCTCCTAGAGCTCACTACACCATAATGCTGCTGTAAACCATATGCTGAAACCATAAATGTCTCCCAATACTATGTGAGCATAACATGAGCTTCATATTTGCTTACGTGCGATTTAATCTGCCAGAAACACTAGGTGAATGCAGAAAACTGTAATGAGTTGACCTAAGCAGTGCAGGAATACACAGAACACACACATACCACACACACACACACACACACACACACCCCTCAACATCTCCAAGCTACTTCAATTCACACATGTTGTGAGACACATCCACCTGTGTTACAACTGTCCCTCCCATTTCAGATCACCCTCCTTCCACCCCCTCACAGCAACTTATGAGCTGTAACCCTTCCAACACTGTTTTGGACTGAACTGTATTCCCACTAAATTCATATGTTGAAGCCCTAACCCCTAATGTGACTGTATTTGGAAATAGGGCTTTAAGGAAGTAACTAAGGTTAAATGAGGTCATAAGAGTGGCATCTTATTCCAGTATGACTGGTGTCCTTATAAGAAGAGGAAGGGACACCAAGGATGAATGTGCAAGAGTAAAGACCATGTTACGACACAGGGAGAAGGGGACCACATGCAAACCAAGGAGAGAGGCCTCTGGAGAAATCAACTCTGTAACATTTTGATGATCTTGGACTTCCAGCCTCCAGAACTGTAAGAAATACATTTCTGTTGTGTAAGTCACCCAGTCTGTGGTATTTAGTTACGCAGCCCTAGCAAACTAATATACCAACACCAAATTACAAGCAGTCTTCAGATCCTTTTCGAGGCGTAAGTGCCATATTTATTACAGTCTTTATGTATTTCTTAACCATTTAACATGTGTAGAACTGTGCTACTATTTTTATCAGGTTCCTATCTTTATTTAAAATGTGTCCCTGATGATGTTTTGAGTGTTGTGCCTCGACTCATTTTTCTCATAAGCCCTGTATTGTGCTGTTATGTTTTTTGGTGCAATTTCGCAAAGTGTGGCAGTTTTTAGGAATGCATATGTCATGTTACAGCACGAGTGGCTGGACTGCCACTCAGGTGTAAATGATTTATAGATCCTGAAGATAAAGCATAAAACATCATGTTTCTACAGCCTTCTTCAGGCACCCTGAGGAGGCAGGTTCTATGAAAAAATATCTCAAGAAGGGCAGGCACCAAGCTCAGATACATAGCATGTATGTGTATTTGTGTGGGTACATCTATAGAATACAATACCATATAAGTAAAAAAAGTTATTAAAGTATTTATATCTGGGTGGTAGGCTTTGGAGTGTTTTTTCCCCCAATTTTTTAATAAACATTATCTCTACATTTAAAAATTCTCTATAATCAAAGTTGATTGTAATGATTTTCATGATCCTGTTCCAAATCAGAAATAAATATCTTTTAACATAGACTAAACAACAATAAGAAATGGCATATAAATTCAAAAACTGGCAGACAAGAATTAAATAAGAACAGTAGGCCTTAATAAATTGTTATTCCTCCATATACTCTGTCCTTTTCATCACTAGCCATGTTGAATCAAATTACTGGAAAAATTACAGAGCCTTGAGAAATTTAGGATTTAAAGAAAACTGACCAGCAGTACCTCAGATACAGACACTAGCCATGTTGAATAAAATTACAGAGCCTTGAGAAATTTAGGATTTAAAGAAAACTGACCAGCAGTACCTCAGATACAGACAGCTTGGCCAAAGCATGGCCTCTCTGATATTTTTAGCAAAAATCTGTTTTCCTTAATTAGCCAGTACACATGAATTAGAGGCCTAGCCATATGCCATCAACGAATGTGAGAGGCTTGATCTAAATGGAAAACCTGAGTTCACTTTTCACAGATGGTAGGTGTGGAGCAGAAAGAGGGGAAAAGGTTTCAAAAGCTTACTCAAGGCAGAAGAGTAAAGGGTCTATAGTTCAATTCATCAATCTTCAAAATTTCTATAGTGAAAGTGATATTGTCTTAATAATACTAACAACTTCAAAGAGGGCCTGACTGAGCTAACAAAACAGCACAGCATCAAGGCACTGCGTCCCAGAAATATTAGATGGGCATACAGAACTGTTCTAGTGTTTCTATTATATAGTGACACTCTGAGCAATGGTGACTGTGCCTGGTACTATAAGACCATATTCTTTTTCTTGAAACTCTGACAGAACTGCTAATAGTATTGTAATCCTCAAGCAGGATTTAGCAAACTATGGCTGGCTGGCCACATCCAGCCTGCCATCTGTTTTCATATGGCCCATAAGTTAAAAACAGTTTTTAAATTTTTAAACGGTTGGAAAAAAATTTTTTAAGAATAATGCTTCAGGACACATGAAAATGATAAGTTCAAACTTCAACATCCATAATTAAAGTTTTATTGGAGCCCAGCCACATACGTTTGCTTTGTCTCTGGCTGTTTTTGTTGAGACAATAGCTGAGTTGTAATTGTGACAAGGTTCATGTGGCTGAAAATATTTCTTTTCTGGCCATTTACAGGAAAAGTTTGCTGCTCCCTGCTCCAAAGTTAAAACTGACCTCGATACAAGCCATAGATTTAAAACCATTTAAAATAGTCAAGAATAGTCTTGAACACCAAGACATTCACGGGCTTGACCAAATTTGAACAATAACTAGATGTGTAACTACATACCTTAAAAGTTGTTCATCGATCCAAGGGCTGTTGTGTATTAATGGGAAATAATCACCATCACAACAGTAACAAAAGAACTCAGTCCTGTACTTTTCAAGAACTAAGAGGTTGTCCTTCAATTTTATGATTCATTTTTTCCAGACTCAGGATCAGCATCAATGAGTTGCTTATCATATATCCCAGTACTAAAAAAATGAAGATGCCATTTCTCTAGAAGATAAGACAATACTTTCGTATTCTCCCCTTCAAAAACTACATCAATCTTCAGGAGAACTTTGGTGGTAAACTGTATGAATGATGTCATGATCTGATGGAAAAAATAATCAAAGATGAATTTTCTCTTTGGCAAAATTTCACCCATCATCAGACTGTAGAATACATGGAAGATTCTAAAACAGTTTACGATAATTCACTTGGGTTTTTTTTGCAAACAGGTGGCGGAGTTTTAAAAACTTGTTGAATATATTCACCACACAATTTCCTGAGATCAAAGACCTAAACAGCCCTCTCCCCACCCCCATCAATTATTAGGCTCCACTTTCTTACTGAGGTCATAAGACAGCATTGCTGACTTGTCCAAGTAAAACTGCTACCAAATAAAAATAGTGACTGAGTTGGTGGCATGAGGGTAACTAGTTAAGCCACTCTTTCCTCTTTGCTGAGTTATCCTTACTTCAGTGGAATCACAAATTAAGAATGTCACAGAGGGGCTCCTTTGCAGAAAAAAAGTCACAATTCCAAAAGGGTCCCAGATTTCGGTCAACCTGCTGCCACTGAACAGAGCATCCAACTATGGCAGCATGTGGGGTAGTTTTAATCAGCATCAACTCTAAAATGGAATTCCTAAAGAGAAGACAATCTTGGGCCCTCATCTTACAATAAGAGTCCACACGGAGCAAACTGCAACCCAAATAAATTACAGTTGACCCTTGAATGACATGGGTTTGAACTGCGCAGGTCCACTTTCATGCAGAATTTTTTTCAACAGCAAATACTAAAGTACTGCCCTATCCAAGGTTGGGTGTATCTGCAAATGCAGAACCATGGATGCAGAAGAACCACAGATATGGAGGACGAAAAGGAAAATCACACAAGGATTTTCGACTGTTTGGAGGGTCGGCCCCTGACCCCTGCTGCTCTTCAGAGGTCGACTGTAGTACCAATCTGTGGAGTGTGAATACTCCTTGCCCTATACTTTCAGGTTAACATATGAGAGATTTATCTGTCCAGTCAATTGGAGACTGATCAAATGAAAGCCATATATAATATGTACTCCTGATGCATGCTATTAAATGTACTGCACAATATTCAAAAATGATGAGTACAGGTGCCCTCAATGAGAGAGAAGCCACTTATTCTGAAAACTTTATTGAAAATATTATTTATTTTTATATTATCTTGATGCGGTTGTTGGAGGAGTAAAGCCAAGCTTTAGTAGCGTCAAACTGTGATCCCCCAGCTAAATGGCTCCCACTTAGAACCAGTTTCTCCTAAAATGTCTCACATGCTATCTCTTTTTTACAAATCCTTCACTCCCTCTTGAAAATCTCTATTTCAGTTGCCAATAAGGATTTAAATGCTTCTGGAAGAAACATTCATCAAAACTAACACAGCTGTTGATGACTGACATCAGGCATGAAGGAAAAAAAAAAATCACATCCATGTTTCAACACACTACTTGCTGAACAATTTCTACTTGGTCCATTTGTATTAAATGGGTGTGCCAAAAATTGGACACGCCAGCAGATGGCTACCAGCACTGTTTGGCATGCCTACTGGTGCTGTTCTACACTGCCAAAAGACGAACTACGACTCCCCTGAAGGGATTCTATAGTTTCTAAAATAGTAACTTATGTAACAGAAAAACTATAGAATCTTTTCATTTGGGCTCTAGATCTACAAGCCCCAGATTTGTGCTGTCCTCCTTTCTAATTTGATTTTTAGTACTTCTGAACAGCAGTCATCTCCTTTCAGAGATTAGTGGTTTTTTTTTTTTTTTGAATTGGTTTATTTAAATTTTACAGAAACCTGATTAGAGTTAAGTATGTAATTATAAGTCCAGTAACAATTCTACAAAAATGCACATACAATGCCAGAATTTCTTAAAAGTAACTAATATCATATTCTTGTTTTGCATTAAACATGTAAGACATGTCATATATTCCTTATGACAGATTAGTGCTTCTTAACCAGGCATGTGTTATCATATGTATTCAGGGTATTCCTTCCAAGGTAGATATGTCCAGACCCCACTTGGGTCACCACACTGGATCAGACATCATGGGGTGGAGCTTAGGCATGTGCATTTTGAAAAGCACACCAGATGGTTGTAAAGGGCATCCCTGGTTAAAAACAACTTTTCCAGATCGTTTTTTATACTGACAAGCAAATAACTATGACATACACATGTGTACACATAGACCAATATATAATTCTGCTTAATTCCTCAGGGTGTTGTCTAAATGTTCTCCTTTGCCATCTTAGAGTTGTAGAAAAATCATTAAGTATTTTTTTTATTTTATTTATTTGTTTTTGGCTGAGTTGGGTCTTTGTGGCTGGGCGCGGGCTTTCTTTAGTTGCGTCAAGCGGGGGCTACTCTTCGTTGCAGTGCACGGGCTTCTCCCTGTGGTGGCTTCTCTTGTTGAGGAGCACAGGCTCTAGGCGCATGGGCTTCAGTAGTTGTGGCACACGGGCTCAGTAGTTGTGGCTCACGGGCTCTAGAGCGCAGGCTCAGTAGTTGTGGTGCACTAGTTGTGGGCTTAGTTGCTCCACGGCACGTGGGACCTTCCCAGACCAGGGAACGAACCTGTGTCCCCTGCATTGGCAGGCAGATTCTTAATCACTGCGCCACCAGGGAAGCGCCAAATCATTAAGTTTTAAAGCAACAGATCATGGAGACAGTAGTATTTTAGGAAAATAATTTTTTTTGTAGCAAATAAAATATCTATGAGTATGAGATAAAGAAGAGACCTGGGAGAGCAATTAGGATCGGGGCCATAGCAGTTGGCTTTACAAAGAACTAATGGAAGTCAGTGGCTAATTGGGTTGAGTTTCCAGCTGTAACAGAATAGAGGCATAAAAATAGGAGAAAAAGGGAAGTCAGGAGTAGAAGCAAATCAGAGTTGCCTGGGGGAGACAGCAGAATGATGGCTCAAAAGAAACCTCTGCACTGGACACATGGCTTTGGAAGTTGGTGAGAGGAGAGAACTTCTACAGAGAGGGTGGAAGATAGGATGAGGAAAACAAAGGGTTAAGCTGGAGAAGTAGCCCATTAAAGACCCAGGTTAAATGTAGAATAAACAATGCAAACAAAGAAAGGCAAGAGTAAAACCTAGTGGCAACTCAGAAGCCAAGGAGGAAAAGAGTTTCAAAACAAAGTTCATGGGGCTTCCCCGGTGGTGCAGTGGTTAAGAATCTGCCTGCCAATGCAGGGAACACGGGTTCAAGCCCTGGCCCGGGAAGATCCCACATGCTGCAGAGGAACTAAGCCCGTGTGCCACAACTACTGAGCCTGCACTCTAGAGCCCGTGAGCCACAACTATTGAAGCCCGCGTGCCTAGAGCCCGTGCTCCACGACAAGAGAAGCCACGGCAGCGAGAAGCCCACCCACCGCAACAAAGAGTAGCCCCCGCTCGCCACAACTAGAGAAAGCCCGCGCCCAGCAACAAAGACCCAACACAGCCAAAAATAAATAAATAAATAAATGTATTAACCAAAAAAACAAAGTTCATCAACATAGTCTTCTGAAACAGAGAGGTCAAGGTCACCGGTATGGACTCAAGTTCTAGTCCCAGGAACCCTGCTGTGTGCCCTAGCACACAGCTGATCTTTCTCCTTTAATCTCTACTGCCTGTCCATACCAACCGTACAGCACACATATACGTTTAGTTTTTTAAATCTATCATGGAATTTAAAAACTAAAATATCTACACATATGCAGATATTCTGTCACATCTCATACAAAGCTTCTTGAGGGAAAAAATCACAATCGATACTTTATACACCGTCCACCCACACTGTGCCTTCACATCACCATGCCTCCAGCTATCATTAGAAATAGTTTTAACTAAGTATTAACTATGACCATCCTGGTGATTGTGGTATGCAGATAAAGACCAGCTAAATTCAGGGAGAAGACACATACACCAGTACAGTGTCAAGCCTTGCTATTCAAAGTGTGGTCAATGGACCAGTGGCATCACGTGGGAACTTGTTAAAAATGCAATTTCAGCTGCTATACCAGACCAACTGAATCAGAATCTGCATTTTAACAAGATCCAGGTGACCGACTCCTATGCATACTGGCCTAGAAACTGGTGTCAACTCAGTACAGTATGCAAAGGGAGAGCACTGAGTTACCAAAGAAGTTAGTTAGAGGAGGGGAAGATGGCACATGAGTTTCAGCGCACGGGCATGTGCTTAGGTGCTACTTCGTCTGCTCAGACCTGCAGCTCAGCGTTGGAGCCCAGGCCCTTTGCATATGTGGCACAACCAGGCCAGGAAACAATTCCGGCTTTTGATCAGGAACCCAGATGCATAAATCCTTCTTCCATTAACTGCCCCTAAGTTCATTATAGGAAGAGCTTATGCAGATTCTATCTGCTAGGTTGTTTTTCCAGGCTTTATAAATATTCTGACCTCCTGAAGACCCTGTTTACGCTCCCCATACTTATCCAACCCTAGGATTTATGATATTATTCTGCGTCTCATTCGTTTCTCCCATAAAATTAGGTTCCCCTCTAGGCTTTAGGTTGCAATTGCTAAAATACTTTTTCAGAATAATTGAAAGCTAAACCTGAAAATGCAACTTTAACCCCAAATGGAAAGAGCTACACTGACAGCATTGTTGTTTAACTGACCAGGTGTCAGGGGAAAGTTCCCAAAGGAAAGAACCATTAGACAAAGGCACAGTCATATCTCAAAGGATGAAGACCAAATGGAGCAACAAGTCTCAAAGCAGAATCTTCCCTTCGTTGGGGATGCACTCGATGCTTCAATATTTCTTTCTCTAACTTTCCTACAGATATACGTATTGAGTGTCACTACTTCAAAATATCTCTGTGCTCGAAGAGTTCTCTGTGGGTCTTTTATTATTTATAACAGCTTTACTGACTTATAATTTACACACCATGAAGTTCACATTTCAGAAATGGAAGAGACTTTCATTCCATCCCCCACTTCAAGCAATGCTTCATTAAACTCACCCAGGAATATAATACAGCCATTTCTTAAAACTCCAGAAAGACAGGCCATCATCATGACCCTCCGATAATATATTCTAGTATCTCAGCTTTTATCAGTGGAAAGAACATCTTGACTAATCCCCCCTCTATTAAAATGCAAACTATAAAAGTAATGGCGTATGTTAAAGGTGGCTGATTGAAAATACCACGGTAGACCCTTGTAATCTGACTGCTGTGTTGAAACTCCATTAGGTAGCAAACCTCGTTTACTGCATCCAAAGTGGAAATCACAAATTCCAACAAACTACTACCCCCCAGTTTTTCATGGACTACTTTCTTCCACCAGATGGCATGCTTTTGGGGGGCTGCTGGAGCCTGCACTGAGCTGTTATTTTTCACCTCAGGGATGGGATGAATAAGTTAGGCAGGTTTTTCTTTCAAAAAGAAAAACAGCAACTCACATGCTCTCACAGAACCTCTTCAGTGTGCTTGGCTTCTCCTGGTTGCGTCTTTGTCGGAACCAGCGTTGAATGCTGCGAACATCCCAGTCCAGCTGCTTGGAGAGGCCCTCCAATCTCTTTTCATCAGGATGCTATGAAACAAGGTACCAGGAAAATCATTTTCATCTTCACCATGAACAGATCTGCCCTTGTCTATATTGGAGATATTTGTTTTTCCTGTATTTTCTATCTGCTACTGAGATTTCTATATTGACCACTGAGGACCGAGGCCTTCCATCAGCAGCGTGAACGTAAACAACCACTTAGGACAAGAGAAGTGACTCATCATGAAACAACACTGAAAAATATGAATCTCACTCTAATGCTGGTACTTCTTACAGCAACAAAGGTTCGATGGAACAGTCAGCTGGCCGAGTTAGCTCCACCAGCCTTCAAGGAAAGGAGTTAGGTGAAGGTGAATTTGCAAAAAGACATCACTCAAATATTTCACTTTCTAATGAAAAAATGCTGTACCCATTATCACATATCAGGATAACGCAGGACAGAAAAAAAGCATGGAATAATCCCCAAATACCTCACCTTAGACTAAGGTACCAATTCCACTTACAAAACATGTTTTCTCTTCAGTCTCCCCTCTCCCTGGTTCTTCACACATTCCTCTTCTATTCCTTTCTTGGTCATCCTTTTGACCAGAACTCCATCAAACTTTTTACAATGACTACGCATTACTTGAAGATGCAAACTTGGTAAAGTAGAAAGAGAAACTATCGATATTTACGCCTGCCATATGATGACATTACCCTGTCTCTCGCTCTCATTTCTATAACGTTAGGAGATGACAGACATAGGTTCAACTCCTTGTTCCAATGAATTATCTGAGCCTCAGTTTCCTTACCTGTTCCAAAGAAGCCTATTTATCCACCTAAACGGTGGAATGTAAAAATGTATGCAAATCTCAGTACATGTTAGTTCTGTCCCTCCTCTCTCTTCGGTGTCTTAGAAAGCATCCCGCCAACAATTACGTGAGGGCGACCTGCCGTACAACAAAACTAAATGGAGTTAGTTCTACTCCTTTATTTATTCTACGTTTGCTTTACAGTTAAGGAGATGTTAATAATAATCAGAGGACAGAACCAAAAATGGGGTAGGGAAGGCAGGCCAAGCAGCTGTCGAGTCATAAGGGCGGAATGCACATGTGACTCCTTTTTAAAGCTTCTCAAGAAATTCAGTGTCAGACACACAGGAAACACAGCAAATGGCCTTAATTTCATGACCGAGGTTATAAAATGTGCTGAGCTTGTGTCTGTAAAAGTTATTTGCAAACTTTCAGTGTGGCGTGTACTTTGAGGTGTTTTTCTTAGAAGTCACGACACCGTCTACACTCTCCTTCCGTGTCTCTCAATTAAAAATATGGAAGAGAGAAAATGCACAGCCTACACTATACCTTGGCTATACCATTTTCTTAAAGGAATTCATTTTTAATTTTCATTCATTTTCTAAGTCTATTCAATAGGTAAAGCGTTCACATGGTTCACAAAATAAAAATTATCCCCAATTTCACCTTCCACTTTGTTCCTATTCTCTCAGTTCCTACTCTCCCCTTCCTACCAGGTAACAGGCTATTCAATCTATTTCTTTCCAAAGTTATCTTACCAAATATAAACAAATTTGATTGTGCATTCTTATGTCTCCCCACCACCACCTTCACACAAATGGTTCTATTATTCTGGACTTTGGGTTTTTCACTTTACAATGTATCTTGGAACATTTCCACATCAAAATATTGGGAACGTCCTCCTTCTTTTGTAGAACCGTTAAGGATATGCCATAATTTACTTATCCACTCCACTATTAATGCACACTTAGGTAGCTTCTGAACTTCTACTACTACAAACAATGCTGCAATAAATAACCTTATCATGGGTTATTTTATACACATATAGAGAGAGATAAGTTCCTATAAGTGAACATTGGAGATGAAAGGGTCCATGCATTTGCAATTTTTTTAGATATTGAAAAATTACTGTCACCAATGATTTTACCAATTCATACTCTCACAAGCAAGAGTACCCATTTCCCAAAGCCTCATCAACAGAGTACGTTATTGGATTTTTCCATTTTTTTCTAGCCTGATATATAAAAAGTAGTATCTCAGTATATCTTTAATTTGATTTCCTCTTCTTATGAAAGAAGGATATTTTCTTGTGTTTTAAAACCATCTGTATTTCCTCTTTAGAACAGTTTTTTCATATCTACTGCCCATATTTTTCTTGATCTGCTAGTAATTTGTTTATTGATTTGTAGAAGTTCTTCAGTTATTAGAGTGATCAAACCTATATCTGTACCATAAACTGCATAGTATGTACTAATGTGTCACTTGAGTTTTAGAATTAGCTTATGGTGCATTTTGCTTGTGTTTTTTACTTGCAGAAGTTTTTTTAAATCATGTTTGAATTTATCAATCTTTTCTGTTATACCTTCTGTATTTGTGGTCATAAGCAGAAAAGCATTCCCTACTCGGAAAATCCAAGAAATTCTCCTACATTTACAGCTTTGATTCTAATACATTTACAGTTTTGATTCTTACATTCAATCTTTAGTACATTTGGAATATATCCTGGTATACAGTGGGAGGTATGAATCTAATTTTAATTCTTTCCAAATGGCTACCCAGATAGGCCAGTACCATCATTCATGTTTTCTCCATGAGAAATCAAATCTATTCTCCCACCGTTCTATTATTCATGTGCCAGTACATATGGTCAGGTTACTCAGAAATCCTTATTTATTTTTCTATATGAACTTTAGAATTAGCTTGTCTAGTTTCAAAATAAACGGGAAAACAAGAAAACCTGTCGGTATTTATAATGAGATTATACCAAGTTCTTATACTAGCATAGGGTGACTTGATATCTTTAACTGAATTTGTCTTTTGTGTCCTTCATAATGTTTGAAAATTTTCCTCACATACCTTGCACATCCTTGTTACATTGATTCCTAGGGATATCATCTTTTTTGGTTTCTATTATAATTAAGAAATTTTCTTATATCTTCTAACTGCTTTTTGTGTGTGTGTATGGTAACTAATTTTGTGCTAACATTTTGTAATGTTTATGGTAGTTTTTCACTTGATTCCCTTAATTTTCCAGGTATACAGTCATGTAATAGGATATTACTAGAATGTAAGCTCTGTAAACAAAGGAACTTTTTTGTATCTTTTTTCACCAGTACCTAGATTATAGTTGGGACTTAATAAATACCTCTCGAATGCATGAATAAATTGTCACATAGCATAGCTTTACCTCCTCCTTTCTAATTTTTATGCCTTTATTTTCCTTCTTTTATCTATTTGCTAATGAAATGTAAAACTTAGCACAATGTATAACAGTGTTTATAAGCATCGCTATCTGTTCCAGACTTTAGTAGGAATATCACAATGTTTTTCTCATTAAGAGGCCAGATTTGGAGCTGATATACAAGTATATTTATCATGTAAATGAAACCACCTATCTCTAGTTAGATTGTTTTATTTTAATCAAAATGATGTTAGATTTCAGAATCCATGGAGGTGATCATCTACTTTTTTTCTTTATGTCAATTAACATGGTGAATTACAAAAATAGATGTTTTTAATATTGAATACAGGGAAGGCCTTGCATTCCTAGAATAAGTCATACTTGGTGATGATTAATTCTTTTAATATGCTGCAAAGTTCAGTTTGTGATTTTTTTATTTGGGACTTTTCATCAATATTAATAATCACAATTGGTCTCTAGTCTTATTTTTTAGTGAGATACTTAATCAGACTTTGAGATTACATAAAAATAGAATCAATGATTTTCTTAATTTTCTATACTTCGGTATAGTTTAAAATAGCATTTTATTATCTGCTCTTTAAGAGTGTTAGAATTTTCTTGTGATAACACACATATGTAGTTGGTAAATTATATTTTCCTAGAATAATTTTCATTTTATCCAAGTGTTTATATTTTATTTGCCATGTTAATAGTAATATATCCTTTTTATTTTCCTCAATTTATGTGATTGTTGATTATGTTGTTAATTGCTATGTTGTTAACTTGTGCTTTGTTTTTTCTTGATTGGGTTAGCTGACTTTCTGTTAAAAAAAAAAGTAAACAGTTACCTCTGGATTAATTTTCAATACTACAGTTTTACTAACTCAATTTCTATGTTTACCTTTATTAATTTCTTCCTTCTGTTTGCCTTCATTTATTTTGTTGTTGTTTTTCCAAGGTTTAAGTAAGTGGTTAAATATATATATATTTATATAAGTGGTTAAACTTATATATATAGGTTTTCATCTGAGCACTACCTTGGCATAGTACCATAGCATAGTAGTGCTTTCATCACTGTTTTCTAAATATTCTGAAATTTTATTTTTACACAAAAGTTGATTAAGAAAGCAAGAGTCTTTCTGTTTTCTGATTTCTCATATTAGTAAACTGTGCCTATTCTTAAAATGTATTACCATTTTTTATATAATAAAAGCTCAATTTTTAAAATATTTAACAGGCACTTGAAAAGAAAGTATAGTCTCTATATTCAGAATACAGGGTTCTAAATGTACCTGTCAGGAGCTTCCCTGACAGGTGCAGTGGTTAAGAATCTGCCTGTCTATGCAGGGGACATGGGTTGGAACCCTGGTCCGGGAAGATCCCACATGCCATGGAGCAACTAAGCCCGTGCACCACACTGAGCCTGCGCTCTAGAGCCCACAGCCACAACTACTGAGCCCGTGTGCCTCAACTACTGAAGCCCGTGCACCTAGAGCCTGTGCTCCGCAACAAGAGAAGCCACCGCAATAAGAAGCCTGCACACCACAATGAAGAGAAGCCCCCGCTCACCACAACTAGATAAAGCCTGCGTGCAGCAACATAGCCAAAAATAAATAAATGAAATTATTTTTTTAAAATTTTTTAAATAAAAAAAAATAAATGTACCTGTCAGATCTTCCTCATTAATTATGCTTCTTAGAATTAATTGCTATAGTTTTATATTTTATATATTCTGCTTTATATTTTGACCTGTCATGACTGAGAGGTAAATTAAAATTTCTTACTATTAAATAATTTCTTCTTTCTTTTTTATAAGTATATGGATATGCTGGTATTCAATGCATATATATTCATAACCATTTTATCCTCATTATGAATTGTATCCTTTGGCAATAAAAAGCCAATTCTTCATTTCACTTCATCCTTTTGGTCTACTTTCTTTATTATTTATATTTGCCTGTATACCTTTACTCATACTCTTATTTTTAATATCTGTTATTACTTTATCTGAAGGGGTGTCTTATAAGCTATGTGACCCAAATCTGAATTATTTTTTTATTAGATGAGTTAAACCCATTTACATGCATTGATATAATTTATAAATTTGTTTATACTTACCTCACATTAATTATGTTTTCTGTTTTTATAATTTAATTTTCTTTTTAATTTTAACAAACCAAATATGGCTGATTTTCCTTTGTTTTTTGTGGGTAATTTTTATTCTAGTGGTTATCCATACAATCATAATACTCTTCTATTCATTTTCAGTCAATAAAAATTCCAAATGAGCAGTATTTAAAACTAGCATATTTCCTCTTCCTTCCCCACCTACTATTAGTCAATAATTTTATCTCTCTAAGAGTTTACTCTTGTACTATTAAATATGCTTCTACCTCCATTACTCAGTTTGGCTGCTTAAACAGTTAAGCTTTGACTCCCAGCTACTAGAGCTTATGCAATTAGTGAATTTATTCTACCTCCAACCTTCCTTCCCTTGTCCTGCTCAGTTATTGTTACCTGTATCATTTCTACATTGTGAGAGCATATAATGCTTACATTCTGTTCTGTCATCCTAATCATCACATTTCTTTCTATCTTAGTTCTACAGTTTAAATGTATTCAAAACTTGCCAACATTCCCAGTAATCTCTTGGTCAGCTAAAATTAATGATTATAATAGTTTCTTCAAAAAAGGACTCATGAGAACAACTCCTCCAAATTTTTACAAGTTCTAATCTTTTTGTCTTTAGCCTTTACACTATAAAAACAATTTACCTAAATATAAAATTCTTAGTTCCCATTTTCCTTGAAAATATTGGAAATGTTGTCCTATAGAATATTGCTACAGAGAAGACTAAAGCCATGCTGATATTTTCCTAGAGAAATGATTTCATTTTTTGCTTGGCTGCTCAAAGAATTATTTACTTTATATTTCAAGTCTATTTTTAATAATATAAGTCTTGGCATAAACCTCGGGTCAACTTTTACTACATTTTTATTAACATATTAATATGAATCTCCATTTATTTTAGGAAATTTTTCTTGATATCTCTCTCAATACTTACTCTACTTTGCTTTTCCTTAAGAGATTCCAATTATACATATGCTAGCTCTGCTTGGTCTATATATCTAATTATTTTTAGCTCTTTTTCATTTCATTTATTTCAGCTTTATTATTTCTATCTCGCATGTTCCCCACTGAGATTTCTGCAGTGTCTAGTGTTTCCTGTGTTCTTTCCAATTTTTCTTCATTTCTGTGATAGCTTTAGTACTTTTTTCCTGAACCAACCAGCTAACATTGCATCTCTTCCTGTTGACCAACTGCTTTTTTCTTTAGGTCTTGTATTTCTTTTTTTGTGATCCTCCTTACAGAGTTATTGCTTTTTTTTAAATTTATGGTAAAATATTTGATCTCAACTTTCAGTTGCCCTGTGGCCTCATTTTTCCAGTGATAATTTTTGTTAGTAAGCGATGCTACAAATTCTTTTTCTTGTCTTTGATGCTGTGTGTTTCTTCTTTATTACCCAACATTGAGTGAGTTGGATTGTCTCGACCAGCTCCAAGGAGGGTGCTTTTGTAGTTTAGCTGCCTCCAAGGTACACTGCCTCTGGAAAATGTGCCATCCACAAGGTTTTCTGTGTACTTCTTCCACTTCCCTGAATTAAACTGAGTGTGGGAGAGCATCTGCCAGCCTTGCTCACCAGTTCCTGCACCTAGTGTTGCAAACAGTGATACAGCTTTGGTCTCACAATTAGGAGGTGTCATTTTTGCTGGCTTTCCTGAAATCTACCCCCACAGGGCCCTCCATCCACACTTCATGCTCATCCCTTCCTCCTACTTGGCTTCTGTCCAACCTCAACTGTTTTTGTTTAGCTTTTATATATATTTTGAAATCTAGAGATATATATCTCTTAGTTTGCCAAAATTAAAGTTTGTGAGATTTTCCTTCTTTTTTTGTGTGTGTATATTTTTAGTGTTGTGTTTTATCATTTTTCTCCATAGTTTTTTTCATTTCTTAAGATTTCCAAGGGAAAAAGTGAATAATTCTGACTTATATAGACATTTTTATACCAGAAAAACCTAGGTTAATTTTAATAAACATAACCCATACAAGGATGGAAAAGAAAAATAAAAAGCAATAGGCATAAGAGGAGAATGAGGAAAAACAAATTATAGGAAATCTGCATGTAATTTTTAAAATACAGTATAATATACCAAATACAGATTATGATGTGATAATCTCGTAATTCTCTAGATCATGAAACCTAGTTTCACAGCTGACATATATGTTTTTCCCTTAATGGCTCAAGAACTGATTTGATTGATTAGAAAATGAGGCTGTTGGGATTATAGATATAACATGTGCCAAAAGATAGATATATAAATCAATAGATAAACTGATTGATTCATTGATTTATATCTATCTCATTCCGATAACTCTGGATATAGCCAGTTAAGAAACGTGAACTCAAAAATATTCATTCTAAAGAGAAACAGTCATTCCATTCATTTAAGTAAGTCTGACAACTCATAATCGCCGGTTCTTGGGGCCATATCACAAGGCTACTGAATCAGGATCTCTAGAAATAGGATGCAGCAATCTACATTTACCTCTCAGGCACTCCTAATGTAAATTAAAGAATGAGAGCACCTGGCCCAAATAAATGCTCCCTCATTAACTAACCGACTTACAGCCCACGGCCACAACACTAGGAAGCAGCAGAGACAATGTTCCAACATACCAGGGGTCTGCAACCCCTGGGCCATGGACCAGTACCAGTCCACGGCCTGTTAGAAACTGGGCCGCACAGCAGGAGGTGAGCAGCAGGCATGAGTGAAGCTTCATATGTATTTACAGCCGCTCCTCGTCACTCGCATTACCGCCTGAGCTCCCTCCTCCTGTCAGATCAGCGGCAGCATTAGATTCTCATAGTAGCGTGAACCCTACTGTGAACTGCGCATGCAAGGGAGCTAGGTTGCGTGCTCCTTATGAGAATCTAATGCCTGGCGATCTGAGGTGGAGCTGAGGCAGTGATGCTAGCGCTGGGAAGCGGCTGCAAATACAGATTATCATTAGCAGAGAGGTTTGACTGCACAGAGACCATAACAAATCAATTGCTTGCAGACTCATATCAAAACCCTATCAGTGAGTGGCAAGTGAAAATAAGCTCAGGGCTCCCACTGATTCTGCATTATGGTGAGTTGTATAATTATTTCATTATATATTACAATGTAAGAATAATAGAAATAAAGTACACAATAAATGTAATGTGCTTGAATCATCCCAAAACCATCCCCCCCACTCCCAGTCTTCCATGAAACCGGTCCCTGGTGCCAAAAAAGTTGGGGATCACTGCAATATACTGCTCAGGTCTGACTCGAAAACCAATGCTTTCAACTATTTTGCAATAGAGGTAAGTTCTCTGAAATATTTATAAAATGTTAGATTTACAGAGGGAAAAAAAAGAGTGAGAAAGACAAGCAGATGTTACCTCAAAAGAAAAGACTGCTGGAGAATATGAAGGAGTTCAAATTTACCAGCTAATTTCATAGATGAGAACTGCCCAGTCAGGGCGCATGACCAGTGAACTCACAAAGGGATCTGGATTCAGAAGGGCTCGCATGTGGGGTTTAAAGTTCTCTGGTTGCCATCTTGAAATTCTTGATAATTTTGTTATGGGAATGGTGTTTTGCTTATGAAGTCCACTGGGATAGGGGAGCATGTGTCAGAGGTTCAGAGTCTTGGCTCACACACAGTCCCGGCACTGCCCCCATATGAGTCTGGGTAACTTACTTCCCTGTCCCCCGCTCCCCAGGGACCCCAGCTTTCCCCTTCCCACTCCTGCCTAGTGACTACTGCTGCCCTGGGTGCAAACACGGAAAGAGATGGGATTAGATATGCACACCCCACGGTGTCTCAGTGTGGGGTATAGGGATGCCACCTGCACCCTGGGCTGGCAGTGTCCCAGTGCATTTGGTGGATGACTCAGTGGGGACTAGCGTCTTGCTTACCCCAATCCAGGTACCTAGTGTGTCTTGGAGCAGAGACTGCAATACACTGGGAGGTCCCCTGTCCACCGTGGGTTGGGACAGTGGGCCCATGGAAAGGGGAGAGGCCTGTCTCAACTTCTACCCTGCCCAGAGAAGCGCAGGCATGTTAGCCCAGGAGCTAGCGTTAAATCACAGGGTGGCGTTCCTGGGTACCTGTCAGGATCTGCCCTTGCCTCTTGTGTATGCCTAAGGGGGCGTGGCATTAAATGCCAAATTAAAAAAAAATCTTGACAGGTCAAGAGAGAAAGAGACTGCGCAAGAAAGGAAAAAAGCTTTCTATTTTTATGCCTTTAATGGCACCTTTTTGTGCTTTCTGAACAAGGGGCCCTGCATTTTAGTTCTGCACTGGCCTCCAAAACTTATGTAGCCAGTCCTGTAAGGAGTAGATTTTAAGGGTTTTCACACTTGAAAGATGATAATCATGCCCTTCTCCAAGGTGACCTGGAACCATGGCCAAGGCCAGAATGCTGGACGAGCACTGTTCAAAGTCTCCAAATCCTGCTACTTGTATTCTGGTCAACTGATCTGTTACTTTTTCATCTCACAACTAACACTGGAGAACTACAAAGAATTCAAGGAAAAATAGTTCCAACTTTGGCTGCATTTATGTTCAAAACCTGAAGCTTCTGCTTTAATCGTGTAGAAACTTCCAAAAGAATCACCTTGGAAACCAAGAGAATATGATCATTAAAATTAGCTAGAAGCAAATATCCTCCAGAGCAGTCAACCTGCCTGCAAAATCCTTTCATTACCTTTATAGAGAAAATTTCCCCAGTAACCATAATAAACATAAAGCAAGGGAAATAAAATGTCCACTGCAGGATTTCTAAAGGGAGGTATACATTTGGGTAGAAAATTCATTTTTCATGCATTTAGAGTAGTTCACAAGGTAAATACAAATATGTTGTCATCACGTTAAAAAAAAATGAACCTAGTAACTCCCTACACATCAGCTCTTCTAGAGGGGAAAAAGGTGTTTGCTGCAGTAAACTGATATATTAAATAAAAATGCAAGTTTCTTCTTAACATTTTCTTCCTTTACACACTATAGGATATGAGCCCCTTCAGGTTAGAAACTGGCAATCTAAAATCATCTCACGTCTAGGAATAAACCTACCTACGGAGAAAAAAGACATGTATGCAGAAAATTATAAGACACTGATGAAAGAAATTAAAGATGATACAAATAGATGGAGAGATATACCATGTTCTTGGATTGGAAGAATCAACATTGTGAAAATGACTACTACCCAAAGCAATCTACAGATTCAATGCAATCCCTATCAAACTACCACTGGCATTTTTCACAGAACTAGAACAAAAAATTTCACAATTTGTATGGAAACACAAAAGACCCCGAATAGCCAAAGCAATCTTGAGAATGAAAAATGGAGCTGGAGGAATCAGGCTCCCTGACTTCAGACTAAACTACAAAGCTACAGTAATCAAGACAGTATGGTACTGGCACAAAAACAGAAATATAGATCAATGGAACAGGATAGAAAACCCAGAGATAAACCCACGCACATATGGTCACCTTATCTTTGATAAAGGAGGCAAGAATATACAGTGGAGAAAAGACAGCCTCTTCAATAAGTGGTGCTGGGAAAACTGGACAGCTACATGTAAAAGTATGAAATTAGAACACTCCCTAACACCATACACAAAAATAAACTCAAAATGGATTAAAGACCTAAATGTAAGGCCAGACACTATCAAATTCTTAGAGGAAAACACAGGCAGAACACTCTATGACATAAATGACAGCAAGATCCTTTTTGACCCACCTCCTAGATAAATGGAAATAAAAACAAAAATAAACAAATGGGACCTAATGAAACTTAAAAGCTTTTGCACAGCAAAGGAAACCATAAACAAGACCAAAAGACAACCCTCAGAATGGGAGAAAATATTTGCAAATGAAGCAACAGACAAAGGATTCATCTCCAAAATTTACAAGCAGCTCATGCAGCTCAATATCAAAAAAACAAACAACCCAATCCAAAAATGGGCAGAAGACCTAAATAGACATTTCTCCAAAGAAGATATACAGACTGCCAACAAACACATGAAAGGATGCTCAACATCACTAATCATTAGAGAAATGCAAATCAAAACTACAGTGAGGTATCATCTCACACCAGTCAGAATGGCCATCGTCAAAAAATCTACAAACAATAAATGCTGTAGAGGGTGTGGAGAAAAGGGAACCCTCTTGCACTGTTGGTGGGAATGTAAATTGATACAGCCACTATGTAGAACAGTATGGAGGTTCCTTAAAAAACTAAAAATAGAACTACCATATGACCCAGCAATCCCACTGCTGGGCATATACCCTGAGAAAACCATAATTCAAAAAGAGTCATGTACCACAATGTTCATTGCAGCTCTATTTACAATAGCCAGGACATGGAAGCAACCTAAGTGTCCATCGACAGATGAATGGATAAAGAAGATGTGGCACATATATACAATGGAATATTATTCAGCCATAAAAAGAAACGAAACTGAGTTATTTGTAGTGAGGTAGGTGGAAGTAGAGTCTGTCATACAGAGTGAAGTAAGTCAGAAAGAGAAAAACAAATACCATATGCTAACACATATATATGGAATCTAAGAAAAAAAAAAAAAAGGTCATGAAGAACCTAGGAGCAAGACGGGAATAAAGACACAGACCTACTAGAGAATGGACTTGAGGATATGGGGAGGGGGAAGGGTAAGCTGGGACAAAGTGAGACAGTGGAATGGACATATATACACTACCAAACGTAAAATAGATAGCTAGTGGGAAGCAGCCGCATAGCACAGGGAGATCAGCTCGGTGCTCTGTGACCACCTAGATGGGTGGGATAGGAAGGGCGGGAGGGAGGGAGACACAAGAGAGAAGAGATATGGGAACATATGTATATGTATAACTGATTCACTTTGTTATAAAGCAGAAACTAACACACCATTGTAAAGCAATTATACTCCAATAAAGATATTAAAAAAAAAAAGATGTTAAAACCCCCCCAAAAATAAAAAATAAATAAAATCATCCCACAAAACTAAAATTCCAATTATTCTACTCTTTTTCCTAAAATTCCATTTATTCTACTCTTCTTCCCAGCAGAGATGTTAACACCAGGTGCTTTCTTCCACTTTTCCAGGAAAAATACCATTTTTAAAAGAATAGAGGGGGAAACCCTAGAGAATCCTGGCAGAAACGAAGACCATAAAATAAACAAACATGTTTGAATATTTGAATTAATAGTTTTAAGACAAGAGAGAAGCAATACAAAATGTTAGCAATAAATTCCAAAAACGGAATAAAATTTGCTTAACATGGCCAAATCACATCTTAGAAGCCTGAGTAATTCTCCCAGAAAAATGAAAGTGGGAAAAGGAACCATTTCATATACAAACACACGATACTTCTCATAGACTGTTATGCTCCTTTTCTTCTTTCTTGTCCACGAAAGAGTAAGACAAGAGAGAAATATGAGTAAGAATCAGCTTTTTGGATGCTGTGATTTGCTTAATTTTTTATGGCCTTAGCTTGAGGGTTTCTGACTTATGTCTTCCTCCCCTTTTTGTTCTTAAGGAAATACCAGCTGGCAGTGGATGGCGATCTTTCCCTCTGTCTTCTCCCTGCCTCCTCTTCCCACTCCTGGTTTGGACTTTAACTCTCACAAGAGCGATCATCTCCTCTCCCGTTTTCTTTACAATGAATCTGTACTTTATAACTCTCCTGACCCTTGCTCCTCATGTCTTCATATTGCAGCTCTTCTCTCCTTCCATTATTCCCTTTTGTTCACCTGCCTGTGTATTACAACTGCTAGAACATATGGATAATGTTATAAGCAAACCGGCGCTTTTTCTCACAATACGTTAATTATATTCCTCAGCTCTCCCCAAAGTCCCATCCAACTGTTATACATACATACTGCTTCATGTCATGTGAGATTAAGAGGCACAGAATTAGACCAACCACCATCTAATCTAGACTGTGCCTCACAGACAAGCTCCTCACATCACCTTGGGAGTAAACAATCAGGTCTCAAACACACCCACGTGTATTTGGCTTCTACGCTTTTTGGTCTAGTCACGATGCCTGTGTGCTTTCCAAGAGGACACTTTCACACACGAGGCTAGTCAAATGTTAGTTCTCAAACCCAAGAGAGAAGGAGCTGAATGATTTCAGATTGAGAACAGTGGTCATGACAATTCATATCCCAGAAAAGGACAATCATACCTTTGTAATTGCAGTAAAAACCTTTTCCAGAATGGCATTTGGCTGGGCTATTTGTGGTCCATTGGCCTGAATGTTGAGGGCTATGGCACATGGTTTGGCTACAAATCTAAAAAAAAAAAAAAAAAAGACACAAGTTATTCTCTCTATAGATGTTCTTAATGTCATCAGTTAAACATTACTCAACTGTCCCAATAAAGTGTTGATAGGATTTTATGGGTAGACACTGTCAACGTTCATATCTCAGTAACTTTAAAGCAGATTTAACTTTTTTTTTCCTCCTTTAATCTCGCAGCAGTAACAGTAAAAAAAAAAAATCCTTTTAAAATATTGAAACCTCCTGATACTCAAGTTCTAATGAGACTGAACAGATAGAAAGACTATCAAATGACAAATATAAATCTGCGTGAGATACATAAACCAAAAAACCATGATTTTGAAATGACAATTTACATTCTTCTTACTAACAAGTCATGTTATATTTTTACTATGAGAAAGTGTTTACTAACCGTCTGATTATACATACAGAAAGTATGCTTTTGATCAACCCTAGTCCAAAAAATCACCATTTTTGTCTCTATGATCAAAGTGTGCTATGTTCAGCCCCAATTCCTTAGGACGTCTTAAAATTCTCTATGCTTATTTGCTTCTTTCTCATAAACAATCATGAAAGGTGTCAAACAGCACGATGTCCCAGCCAAGCTGAAAAGTCTGAAATGGTTTTTATTGTAAGCAAATGATTATGTCAAGAAGAACAGGAAGACTTAGCTGCATTTCTGGCCGTGTTTGATGTATGAACGAGGCATGGGAGGAATGCAGGTAGAGGGCATGGGGCCCCAAAAGTATGATGATGTCTCTAAAACTTTTTTAAAAAGAAAAGCATTACAGTTGTTTTAGACTAAATGGAACAGAAAAAAGGTGCGATACATGTTCCTTTCTAGTAGTGACATTTAACTTTTTCTATAAATACAAATAATATAATAACATATGAAAGTATGATCCAAATTAATTTAATGTTGGCCAAAAGCAACTGATAAATATACAAAACGGGGGCTTCCCCAGTGGCGCAGTGGTTAAGAATCCGCCTGCCAATGCAGGGGACACGGGTTCGAGCTCTGGTCCGGGAAGATCCCACATGCCGCGGAGCAACTAAGCCCGTGCGCCACATCTACTGAAGCCCGCGCACCTAGAGCCCATGCTCCGCAACAAGAAGCCACCGCAATGAGAAGCCCGCGCACCGCAATGAAGAGTAGCCCCCGCTCGCCGCAACTAGAGAAAGCCCACGCGTAACAACAAAGGCCCAACGCAGCCAAAAATAAATAAATAAAAACAAATAAATTAAAAATACATATATACAAAACAGATCATGAGTAATTCTTAGATGAGGCTTCTTTAATAATAATGAATGAGTTAAAGAACAGCAGACAAGGGAGGAATTTTTTTTAAGGGGGACTAATGATGTTTACATACATGGTAACACATAATATCCCACTGGGTGCTATTTCAAGTAAAAGACAAAAAAATGTATTCCAACAGGAGAATGGAGAACTATACGTGCAAGCCTAAACCAGGAAAGATACACACAGAAAATGCAATATAAATCCTGTTTCACTGGGCTCTCTGGGACGAATTTAGGAAGAATAAACACCCTTTCCTAGTATGTAAATCTAGAAACTGGAATTTTCCTAAACTTTTGCATTCTCAGTTCTTTGTAACATAAAATCTTCTAAAACATGTTACCTATGCCCCTACCTTCTTAAAGAGAAGTGTAGTATTTTTCTAAATAACTTTGGGTCTTCACTGTGAACAGTAATCGTGGAGCTATGGATGTAGCTAGTGGAAAGAAATAAAAGTTTGACGGGCAATAAGCAGAAGAATGTGCAGAACTTGTTCCCTTGACAAAGCTTCCTGCTTCATGGTTATCTGCCTCTTCATTACAAGGTATAATGCGGGGTGTGAAAAGACATGAGATCAGCAAAAGTTTTTTTAAAAAGGTAAAAATTAGCTTGGTATAAAAGCCAAAATCAACGCTTCCAATGGTTGCCTTCTACTCTTCCCTGTTGGATTTCTCCCCAGCCCTCCCTCATCTTCCCAATTCCCACAACTTCTGAAACACTGCATTCAAATTCCCTTTCGGAATTTGGCATCATCATCCTTGGAACAACCTCCTGTTCTAGTACATGGTCTGCTTTCTTCTTCTAAAGAGCGAAGAGTCTAAATGCAAAGGCTGATCACGTCATCTCTGAATATGCCATGACAATGCCAGGCATACGCAGGAGAGGGTCAAGAAATCTGATCAACTGGCTATCTTCTGGAAATGTGTTTTCACTGTTGCCATCATTGTTGTGAGTACTGTTGACAAGGTAACAGACTATCGCTCTGTGTCCCACAACAATGCGCGGGCAGACGCTAGGAGAGTCAAGAAATTCACTCAACAGAATCTCTTCAAAACAACTTCCTCACCTTTGCTATCATCTCCCAGTAACATACAAAAGCATTCAAAAAGGTTCTTTTTTTTTCTTTTAACATCTTTATTGGAGTATAATTGCTTTACAATGGTGTGTTAGTTTCTGCTTTACAACAAAATGAATCAGTTATATATATACATATGTTCCCATATCTCTTCCCTCTTGCGTCTCCCTCCCTCCCACCCTCCCTATCCCACCCCTCCAGGCAGTCACAAAGCACTGAGCTGATGTCCCTGTGCTATGCGGTTCTTTTAGTATGTTATACAATATAAGGTTTTACACCTCACTCCTCCTCTTTTAAACTTCAAACCACTTTTTTGAAACTCTTCTCTAAATTTCCAGCACTAATAACAACAGCATCTTGAAGAAGGCATATCCCTTGGTCATCAAGCTTATGAAATTTTGATAATCAAAATTATCAGATATATATGATGCTCTGTAAACATATTTTTTAAGCAGTGTCTAAAGGGTAGGTGGGAATTATCTCTGCTACTGTCTGGCTACAGAGCCTTAGTTAGCTTCAGAAATTAATCTCTCTGTGCCCGATGTCCTCATATGTAAAAAATTATAATAATTACATAGGTACATAAGTTGTGTGTATATACAAACACACGTATATGTTAAAACACCATGTTACATGGTCTCTTTGTCTAAAATCTTTGACGGGAGCCATGTGTATGGTTTCACACCACAGCATTTACACACCGTGACTCTCTGGGTCCAGCAACGCACTAAGCTTCAGCTACGTTGTGTCAAGCCACGTGCCTTCAACAAGCTCTGAAAGTACCAAGCGAAAAAGAAGAGGCCAGACACCAAGACAGGCAACTGAAAAACACAAGGGTCATCAGGTAGAGTAACCACTTACCTCAGTTTACTCTCACAGTCTGGTTGTCCCAGCATCATTATGAATGGTACCACCTTTACTGACAAAAGCATCCCTGCTTGCTATTCTGCCACAATAATTTAAGTGTTCCCCATTTGGGCAATAAATTGTAGCAAGCCCCGTCATCAAGCCTCAGACCTGGCATAGGTCCACACTGAGTCCACACCAGCAATGCCTTCAGGTTCTGAGCCCATCCACACCTGGCCTTCTCTCAGGACCCAAACCTCCCCAGCTCCCCCATCAATCTCCATGGCCCTATAGGGTGGTGTGCCCACACTTATCACAGGAAGAGTTGCTATGTATATGTGTGTCCCTCTTCCCTGTGTGTGTGGTCTCTTTCATGGAGGCTGGAATGACCTTAATGACACTTCCCATCTCCAGGGGACCCTAACACACAAACCCATTTACTCTCCCTCAACCAGATGAGGCAGGATTATCACCACCCACACTTTGCAGAGAGGGTCAGAGAGGCAAGTATCCTCTGCCTCCAGGGCAAGGGAAGCAGAGGACAGGATACTTATTTCCCAGGAAGGTCAATGTTATCATCAGCTCCCCATCTTAATTTACTGGCCAAGCTAAGTCCCCAGTTCTGAGGATCTGTGGAGCGGGGTGGGGTGTGAGGAGTGACAGACAAATTTAACAGAATTTATCTCAATGTAAAGGTTGAAGATTTCTAGAGTTTAAATGGTCCATGATGGGTATGTACAATAAATCAAACCACTTCAATGCTTTGAAAGAAGTTACTATGCCTTAGAATATTTTTATAAAATGCCTGGCAGACTGTGGGCACTCAATGAATACCTAATGAATGAATGAACAAATCAGCTAAAATACAATGGCAGGTACCCGTCCTCTTTTTTTCATAGGGGTTGTGCATTTTAACACCCTTAAATACTCACATCTACTCAGGGTCCTCATTTGGGACTCAGAGGGTAGGAGACTGACCACTCAAACTCGAGAAGCTGTTTCTATAATTTCCATTGTCCCTATAACTCATAGCAGCCCTACCAACCTCTCACTAGACATTCTCCTTTCAACTTATCTAGCACAGACAGCCAAACACTTAATTTCCAAGATTTAAAAAACTTCATACTGTACAGCACAGGGAACTCTACCTAATGCACTCTGGTAACCTAAATGGGAGAGAAGTACAAAAGGGAGGGGATATCTGTATTCGTATGGCTGATTCGTTCTGTTGTGCAGTGGAGGCTAACACGACATTGCAAAGCAACCATACTCCAATAAAAATTAATAAAAAAAAATTTCACGAGAGGCAGAAAACATTAATTTCAAATCCCAAATGAGTGAAGAAAGAAGATATAATTTTTATCTTCCTAAAAGTATTATATGATATATATACATAATATATGATATATATCTTACGTAAGATTATATGAAAATAAAAATTTTATTTGTTTATTCTCCAAAGAATTTGCGTATCACTGCTGGCATTTTTTTTTTTTTTAAAGAGAGCATATTAGACACCAAATAAAACTCATGACAAAACTACTTTAACACCTACTGTCATGGTCCATTAGAGAAACGCTGGATTTTTTTTTTTCTCCAGTGCTGGCTCTAACAGAAGTAAGGTCACAAAAACTGTCTTTCACAAGGGTTGTCGTAGGAGAGAGAGAAACAGAATGAGATAGACAGAGGATGGGGTAGAGTACCTACAAATATAATAGGTGAAAGGGAATATGTACTTTTGAGCTTTGATGATTGCCTCTACCAGGAAATGCTCACCTAATTACTTTTTTAATCAAAGGCAGTAACACCATCTTCAAAAGATCAAACATCTATGAAGTACTTACATATAGTATAACATATCTGAAAGTAAATATAATAAGGATGTAAGCTTTGAAAAATACTAGTCTCAATGTAAAAGCAGAGAAAACACCTAAGACATTCCTACTTTTTAGTTCTATTTAACATCATGTATTTGTATTATAAACATGAATTGAATGTCTCTACACAGAGCACCAAGGTAAGCTCTGGGCTGTGGTGTGCTTCAAGGTATACACAAAACATGAAGTGATTCTTGCACTCAAACACCTTTACACTATGGAAAAAGAGAGTGATCAAAAAAAAAATTGTTTACAGGGTACACGTCAGTTCTAATCACTTAATACTATATAATCATCTTCAGTGGGGAGCATGGCCAGAGACTTGGTCCTTCCTGACTCCAGCATTTCCTACACTTTTCAAAGTAGCTGGATGGCTGTGGTGGTGGACACACAGACCTACATATGTGATAAAAACTGTACAGAATTAAATCACACGCACACAATGTACAACTGGGGAAATCTGTGTAAGCTTAACAGATTGTATCAATGTCAATATCCTGCTAGTGATGTCATACTATAGTTTTACAAAAGGTTACCATTGGGGGAAAGTAGGGAAGGGACCATGAGCTCTCAGTGTATTCTTTCTTACAACTGCATGTGAATCTACTGCTATCGCAGGAAAGATACTGATTAAAAAATACTTAAAAGAAGCATTCTGTTTTTGACATGGAGAAATGAGCTCCCAATAAATCGATTTTTCATCCTTAAAAACTCTGCAAAACCCCAAGCCCCTAAAAACAAACTCTGCCATACCCCTAAAAACAAAACCAAACTACTTGAGGGCTCTGGAGATGGAATAAAAGCAAGTAGACTTTGGAGGGGAGTAAAAAGCTGGAGCAGGAAACCAGCAGAGAACAAGGTCCCATTTACTTATTTATATATTTAGTTTGCAGCTCAACTCTGAGATCAATCACAGCAGTAGATAAAGCTTTGACAGGAAAACACACTCTCTTGTCTAGCTGCAGGGACCAGGAAAGGAGCCTGGGGAAATCAGATAGTGGCTAGAGAACCACAAAAGAAAAAAGCCAACCTCTAATTCTGCATATAAATGAAGTTATGGCTGACCTCAAACCACATATGTACAAGGTAAACTGAGAGCAGGTAGGAGCTGACGTTTAAAGAACTGAATGGAGATTGAAGCCATGGTCCACTGCAGGCCTGACAGGCTACAATTTGAATCAAACTGAGTAAATTGCTTGTTAACACAAGACATCTCAACACTCTTCAGAGCAATGCAAAAAAATCCAGAATCTCTACAACATAACTCTCACAATGTCCAGGATACAATCTAACATGTTGACAGACAGCAAGGAAAATATGGCCCAATTTTAGGGGCAAAGACATGCAAAGACATTCAGTGAACCTGAAGATAGGGCAATGGAAATAATGCAATCTGAGAAAGAGAAAGAAAAAAATGACAAAATAAAGAAACACACACTGTGGAACAATTTCAAAAAGGCTAACATATGGGTAATTGGAGTTCCAGGAAAAAAGGAGGGAGACTGGGGAAGAAGAAGAAAATATTAGTAATAGAAATAATAGTCTATAACTTCCCAAGTCTGATAAAAGACATAAATATACAGATTTAAGAAGCTCAAGAATCCCCAAAATAGATAAGTTCCAAAAAAAGGAAAATCTAGACAAAATCACAGTCAAACTGATGGAAATCAAAGATAAAGAGAAAATATTTAAAGTCACCAACAAAATGGCACATTATACACAGGGAACAATAATTTGAAAAACAAAGGACTTCTTATCAGACATCACAGGTTCAATGACAGTGAAACAACACCTTTAAAGTGCTGGTAGCAAAATCAAAACCAAAAAATTGTCACGCCAAAATTCTATGTCCAGCAAAATTTTTCTTCAAAGAATGAAGGTGACAGGAAAACAAAGGGAATTTGTCTACCACCAGACCCCCCACTTCAATAATACTACAGAGAGTTCTTTAGGCTGAAAGGAAGCAAAATCAGAGGGAAGCTTAGATCTCAGGAAAAAATGAAGAACATCAGAAATGGCAATATATTGATAAATAAAAAGTACTTGGAAGGTCTCTGAAATTAATCACAACCAATTAATAACAGATTAAATACTTAAACCCAATTATGAGAAATAACATATGTCCCACCCGAGACTGTGCTGGAAAGAAACCTAAGTATGAACAAGTGAACGTCCAAGAAAAAAGAAATGAACAGGGGGTGACTGATTCAATTCATTGCTTGACCACCAGCACCTCCACAGGCTCCAACATTCACCAGTTATGGGTGTGCCATGGCTACAGTCACAGAAAGTATTACAAACGTTAAACTTACAAGGACAGTATAGATTGGATATTGAAAACTACGTGGGTGCATGTTTAGATACACATGGGTGCATGTGCCTAGGAGAGTAGGTGTATGTGTGGGACTGTGTATTCTACAATTCTAAGATAAAGCTGCTTCCACATTTAGTGGAAAGATGGCCAGGATGAAGACAGGAGACTGATATTTATTGATAGTTATTACGTGTCAAGTGCTTTGCAATGTTTTATTCTTTTTTTTTTTTTTTTTTTTTTTTTAGTCCAACAACAACTCTTTGAAGTAAATTTTAGTCCCATTTTACAGAAATATGAGCTAAAGCTCAAAGAAGTTAAAGGATCTCCTCAAGATCTTAACACTTAAATAGTTTAGACAAGATTTAGGCCTGGTCAATCCTAACATAATCTATTAATAAAAACAACATTTTCTCCTTTTCCTAAAATAATAAAACTTGATTTAAAAGGCACTGTTAAAATAATGTGATATAGTCATACACCTTCACTCAGAAATCTCACTTTTAGGTATTTATCTAGGGAAATCTGTCAAACAGAGAAAAAAAAGCCATAAATGGAAAGATTTTCACGCACCATCATTTTATAATAGGGAAAATGGTAAACAGCTTAATGATTCACTAACAAATGACTCACTGAGTACCTATGATGAGTCAGCCCTGCTTTAAGCGTTGGGGATGCAGCAGTGAACAAAATTCCCTGCTTTTATGGAGTTTACATTCCAGTGGGGAAGAAGAGAGATGAAAAATAAAGTGATGCATGTGATGCAAGACAGTGAAAAGTACTATAGAGAAAAAGAAAGCCTGCTAAGAAGGATGAAGTAGGGTTGCAATTTTCAACGGACTGGTCAGGGAAGGCTCCTGAGAAAGTGAGCAGATTCCTAAGAAGGTAAGGAAATCAAGTAGGAAGGGAAGTGGAGGAAGAACATTCTGGAAGGAACAGCAGCTAAGAGCAAAGGCCCTGAGAAAGGAGTATGCCTGAGATGTTGAAGACACAACCAGAGGGCCAATGAGGCTAGAGCAGAGTTAGGAAGAACGAGAAGAGAAAGGTGGGGTCGGAGCAGCAAGGCAGCCACATCTTTGTACCTCGTGCACTACATGAAGGACTTCGGTTTTTACCATGAGTGAGGCAGGAAGCCACTGCAGGACTCTGAGAAGAAAACCTAAATGAGTGATTTATATTTAAACAGAATCACTGGTTCCTCTCTTGAGAACTGACTAAAGGGGAGCGAGAATGGGAGCAGCCAGGCCAACTGGGGGGTTGCTCCAGTTATCCTGGTGAGAGATGACAGTGGCCCAAAGGGAGTGGTGGCAAAAGAGGTGGTGAGCTTTGGTCAAGTCCTCAAACTATCTTGAATGCTGGGCTCACAGCATGCACTGGATTGAACGTGGGATGAGATGGGAAGAGAGGAATAAAGGATGCCGACAGGTCTTTGCCCTGAGCCCTTGGAAGGATAGAGTTAGTCTGGGGCTAGTAAGTGTGAGGTTAAGCTTATAAGCTATTAGGCTTATACGTGGAGATGCTAAGTAGGCAGTTGGATGGAGTAGTCTGGGGTTCAGGAGAGGTTTGGGCTAGAGACACAAATTTGGTGTCATCAACCTACAGATGCCACATAAAACCATAAGACTAATGAAATCATCTGGGCAGTGAGAATAAATAAATATTTCATACCCTTCGGGCTGATAATGCAACATATAGCCGAGGATTTGGAGAACAAGAATGCCAGAGAGAAAAAGATGGCGGAAGCAGGGGTCAGAGAGGAGAGAGGCTGGAAGATACTATGCTTCTGGTTTTGAAGGTGGAGGAAAGGCTACGAGCCAAGGAATGCAGGTGGCTTCCAGATGATGGAAAAGCCATGTTAATTTTAAAAAGTGATAAGTAAAAAAAAAAACCTGATATCAAAACACTGTACCATTATCACTGTACCATTTGCCAAAAAATTTTAAATTTTGATAAATTCCAATACTGGCAAAAGTAAGAAAACAGGTACTCTGGTAAACTCTTGGTGGGTGTCTAAACTGGTGCAATCTTTGAAAGGCAATTTACCAGTATTTAGCAAATTGTTGAACTGCCTAAGCCCTTGTGAGCATTACTAGTTATATTTCTCCTAGAAATTTACCCTCCAGATATACTGGCATTTTTTAAAATAAAGTTGATTGCGGTACTGCTTAAAATAACAAAAAAGACAGGAAACAGACACTTATTATAAGGAGCCCTATGAAATATGGCACATCCATACAATGGAATTCCATAAGACAAAATGAGGTAGATGTGTTATGCTTCAAGACATAATAGTCAATGCAGAAGGCAACATACAGCACAACAAGTATAATATCTTATTTGTGTACTTAAAAACAACACTTTTTTCAGGAAGAGCAGTGAGAAATCGTTAACAGTGATAATTTTGGGGAGTTAGGAAGCTTAATTTGCATTTTATACTTTTCTGTATTATTTAAGTTTGGGCATATGTATGCTTTATATTTATTTTAAAGGTAAACAACCTTTACATGTGTTCGCTGAATATTTAATAACATGGAAAAAAGCTCAGAAACAAGAGGTACAATAATGTTTATATGCTGACTACTTATCTATACATATAAATTTCTAACACATAAAAGAAGTTGAAGATAGGCTATTGCCAGATAATAGGATTGTGGCTTACTTTAACATTCTTTTTTATGCTTTCTTATGGTTTTCAACATCTTAAAATGAGGATGCAAACTTTTAACACCAAAAATAAAAAATAAACAGCTTTAAAAATAGAGATGAACTGAATGGTCTCTATGCCAGGTAAGACTCAAAACCTCAGTGACACCAAAACTGGACATGGAAAGCCCTACGACAGCCGCAATTCAGCTAATTCCATGGACCTCTTGAAGCAAAGGACTCCGCTGTGACTGAGACAAGGGAGAGAACAGTATGTAGAATAAAAATAAAATGCCATTTCAGTACCTTGTCAAGTAGAGAAAAGGATGAAGTTCAATGGCACACCAGAAGATATGAAATGGCATGAAATCACTTCAAGAAAAATGTTACCAACATTAACTAAATACTCCAAGAGAGTTCTGAGATGCCTCCAGAAAATAATTGCTTCTGCCTGTGCCTGGAAATGCCATAGACCTTCTCTATTCCTTCATCTATATAATGAAAATCATAATTACACTCTCTTCATGTCGGGAAATATTTCTAAATCATTGGCATCTTGAGACTAACTGGAAAGGGACAGAGATAGGGGGAGATGGCATGCAGAGCAGCAGGCAGGCAGAAGACAATTCTCTCCTTGGGAAAAAATATGAATTTGTTTCTAGGTAGAGTAGAAAGGAAAATTCCTTTCGAGCAAACCCATATCTGAAGTGAATCTGCTCTGAGCTTGGAATGTTGGAAAGCTCTTTAACATTTCTGAACCCTAGTTACCACATTTTAAAAATGGAGCCAATAAAACCTACTTCGCAGAATGCGTGTGAAGACTGACAGTATTCAACATTTGGAAAATATTCAATAAGTGCTGGCTAGTCTTAAATTCTCACTACAAGGAGCATACATTTCACACATTAGGAGGACTTCTCGTCTGTGCTGCTCAGTAAGCTGTAGTGGGAAACTTACGGGAAAAACACAAGGATGGCAAAAATTCATGAAAGACCCAGAAAAGTTAAGAGCTTGCTATGTCACCTGGTCCAGCCTCCTTTTTCCAAGCCAAACTTTCTCTCTAGAGAGATCATTCAAAAACTTCCTTCAAGCATGAAACCTCCCTGTACATTTCTTTGCAATTCCTGTGAATCTATAATTATTTCAAAATAAAAAGTAGAAAAAAAAATCTTCCCTTGGTATCCTAGTTTAGTTTTTCATCACGTTTGACTCAAAATGTTCTTCCCGCATCATTCTTTCGAGCTGAAATATAAACCCATTTCCTCTTTTCTCAGACCTCTGGAGAAATGGTACAGTCAATAACCTCCTCAAATATTTGAAAACACTGATGAAGTCATCCTGCATTCTTCTCTCCTCAAGAATAAACAGTGCAGATCCCACAAACCCTTCCTCATCCATCTTTTTCTGTCCTCACTTTAAATTTTTATTTTTTAGCATTTTAAGGGTTCTTTTCTGAATCTAACTGTATTCTTTTCTCTAAGGGTGTAGAAGAGACCCTTAGACAATGGCTGTTTTTATTAATAAATAATCATGGGAGAGACTTTGCTGTTGTTGTTGCTATTGTTAAAAAAAAATTCACAAGAGGCTGTCCAAACATTACAGCTAAATCAGGAACAGCTGTAGTAAAAGGGACCCGTCAGGCTAGCCTACTCCAATCTCATCAGAGGTGCAGATCAGAGACTAGAAAGGCTGAGTGTCATCAGCTGGGAGCTGATTTTCTTTAACATCTTTATTGGAGTGTAATTGCCTTACAATGGTGTGTTAGTTTCTGCTGTGTAACAAAGTGAATCAGCTGTACATATACATCTATCCCCATATCTCCTCCCTCTTGCATCTCCCGCCCACCCTCCCTATCCCACCCCAAGAAATGAGATTCTTGGAAAGCCCAAGTTGACTTGAAAAATGTCAAAATTGTCTCCGCTTGCTATACATTTCCAGGATTCTGAAAAAATAAACAAAAACTCTGGACTTCGGATATTTCACCATGAGTTCAACTATTCGAGAAACATACAATCTAGCCATTAAAGGTGAAGTTCATAAAATTCAAAGAAATCGTGTCTTTCTCTTAAACAAAGGAAAATATACCCCTGCATTTTGCATAAAATAAGAGGCAAAAGGCATTTAAGATATTTATTAGAAGAAAAACTATACAGCATACATTTATATACGAAAATACCTTGTAGTCAGGAAAGTCTTCACAGCATTATGATGCTTATAAAACTACCATAATGGTCAGTGAATCGCTGGGGAATACTGTACATGTATGAGGAAGGTTTTATTTTCAACCTGCTTTCCTTTGCACACTGAAAATGATGCCATCCGGACCTCTCATTGAGGGCTACAACGGTGCCCTCATAGCATTTGTCACTGTCGGCTATGCCTCTTTAACTTACCGAGTGCGATTTCGGCAACTCCATCTCTTACTGCTGCTTCCAGCACATAGAACAGATCAAGAGCCCTGCCAGAGTGCTTCAGAATTCCCTCTGACTGTGCCCCTCAGCACTGTTACAGACACCTCCCTTGTCACTGTCCTCATCCTCGCTCTGTGACGGGGTCTAGGCATCCCTTATCACTCATCTTCCTCAGATGACCAGCCAAGGAGACCACAGGTGCAAGAAGCAAGTCTTCAAGGTCTGCTGACAGATTGTCTTACAGGACCTTGTTACTGGTAGATTTGTCTCGAAATCGGCCCTAAAGCTAAACGGTAGGTCTGGGAGAGTTCCCAGCCTTCCTGTAACGCATTAATCCTTTAATTCCTTACATTTGCCAGGTGCCTTGCAATTCACCAAGTGCTTTCACACTTTCCTCTCAGTCAATCTTCAAAGTATCTCCGAGGGATATGCAAGCAGATTTTCTTATCACTGTTTTACAAAAGAGGAGTTCAGTGTTTCAGTGACTTGAACTAAAAATTAAGGGGTAAAGGTGCATGCAATATAGACCCCTCTTACTCTACTCAAGAGCTGCACTCTCTAATATTTCTGTCTTTAGTTGGTTACACATGCTCACGGGTCTGTGAACACTTCTTTTGGCCCAGATATCAGAATCACAAGGACTGTCCACTGGTGCCTCAAAACCACAAGATTTGATCATCAATGAACCATGCCTGGTTTTATTTTACCCCTGGTCTACCGCTGAAGACTTCTGGGTGTGTGTGAAGGGAACGAAGACAGTGCCCTTGAGCCTAAGGGTGAATTACCAGTAATACAATGACTTTCAAAACAGAATTTCAAAACAGAGTGAGCAGTTCAGGAAGGAGAGTTTCATAAAGGTTTTCATTTGAGGTCATGATCTACCAATATGCCAGAATTACCCCCAGAAGAATTCGACAGCCTAACACCAATTTTAACACCAACTACCTATCGTGTGCCTGTTTCACCAGCAAAGAAGACTGTAAAAAACAGACTGGACGCCACCCATCACACACTGACAGGAAGGGAGAAAGCTGACTTGACACCAGCAAAATCAGTTTTGTCTAAAAAATGGTAGAAGTTGAATGATAATATACGTAGTGCATTGATCACAGTACCAGGTCAGAGCAGGTCCTCTGTGACTGGTCATCAGCCCCCAAAAGCCCCCACCCCAATGTCACTCAAAGACTCCTATGGCCTCAGCAAACTCCTTCCCATAGAGATCAAGCCTAATGACAGCACTACAGTATTTACTTGATCATCATGATAGTTTACTTTCATCCAAGGCTTCATATTTTTCATAAGTATTCTTACTCTCCTAACTTCACCTCACTCCGTAATTAGCATTAATGAAGATTTACAGGTGAGGGGCTTCCCTGGTGGTGCAGTGGTTAAGAATCCGCCTGCCAATGAAGGGGACACGGGTTCAAGCCCTCGTCCGGGAAGATCCCACATGCTGCGGAGCAACTAAGCCCGGGCGCCACAACTACTGAACCTGCACTCTAGAGCCCACGAGCCACAACTACTGAGCCAGCGTGCCACAACTATTGAAGCCCGCGTGTCTAGAGCCCGTGCTCCACAACAAGAGGAGCCACCGTGATGAGAAGCCCACGCACCGCAACAAAGAGTAGCCCCCGCTCACCACAACTAGAGAAAGCCCGCACGCAGCAACGAAGACCCAACGCAGCCAAAAATAAATAAATTAAATAAATTTATTTTTTTAAAAAGATTCATAGGTGAGGAAACAGAGGCCCAGAAACAATGTCATCCCCAAACCTAGGGGCAAATCGGACTCTAGGATAGACAGCTTCTCTCAGTCGGTTGCCTTTTCCTATTCCTTTCTCATATTTAACATGCTGTCCCAGGATGGAATTGTGTGGGAGGAATGTGAACCTAACAAATTTGTCTGCAAATCCCTCAAGTTCTGCTAGGACTTCTGCCTGACGCCCCCATGTCAGCAGTGGGCAGTGTGTGTTCACACCACGCTTCAGCACAGCTTAGCAGTCCTCTCTGAGAGAGTGTGCGTCCACGAGGATCTAGTCAGGAAAACAGAAACTGAAAGTTATTCTGACAGAGAGAATTTAATGCAAGGAATGAGTTAAATTGGTATAGGAGAACTGAAAGACACAAAGGCGACCCTGAGAGGTCACAGAGGAAGAAGAGCAGCCAACAGCCCTAGGGAAAGAGGGGAGAGTGGAGATGAGGGAGGGACCTCCAAAAAGCTGGACCCAGAGCCCTAAGGAGGGGGCAGTCCCCACCTGGGGATGATGCCGCTGAGGGGGATGTAACACAGCTGCTTCTAGGTGGGGGCCTAGGGTGAGGGTGGGTAAATAAGAAACCGGAATCAATTGCTGAAAATAAACCACCTCTCCTGGGTGAAGAACTGCTGCTGAGGTAACACTTGCAAGAGAGTAAGTAAAGAGGATAAGTAGGTCTGGTCTCCCTCCTCCAACCTCTCTCCTCCAGCCGTGCAGGCCCCTCTAATGTCCCATATTGGCAGAAACTACAGGGAAAGAGCTAGCAAAGGAGAAATGTGGTTTTTAGAGCCTCAGTCCCAAGCCACAGTCAAAATTAGAAGGGTGGGTTTACAGCTGAGAGATGGTGCTTCAATAATCAGCACGGAGTGTTCTCACTTGTTCAAAATCTTTAGCCTGAAGATGCTCCTGCCAAATGGTCATCTACCGCCATTTGATGTTTGTAGCACAGCTGATATGAGTTTGTTGGTGGCCGCTGGATAAGAAACTAAAGAGATTCTGACTGGCCAGGACACTTATCTTCTCCCTCTCCCACTCAGAGCCCTCTGCTGTCATGCCACTGTACACGATGTGGGAACACCTGCATTCCAAAGAATCTGCTGTTTATATTAGGAAGCCTCATCATATAAAAAGAAACTAAGTGGCTTTAAAGATAGGCCATCCTGGGGTCAAATCCTGGTTGACCACTTACTAGCTGCGGGATATTATTAGCTTCATCGTTTTACCACGCTGAGCCAGATTCCCAATGATGTGACTACACCACCTGGGCCGTAAGAATTAAATGAAACGTGGACGTAAAGTGCCTGGCACATAAAGCAGGCAGATGCCGGTTTACTTCCCTTTGCATGAGAAAAACAACATATCAAAAGGTTAAAAGAGCTATTAATAATCAGCTTTTCTCCAACGTTATAAAGTATATACTCAATGACTTCTAAAACACAACCCTGATATTCGAGTAATCACTTATTTCATGACAGAGGGAAGACAGAAAAGCCAAAGAATGATACAACTCTGAAGATCACATAAAAATGTTTTCTGATTATTAACATTCGTCTTTAATTTAGAATCTAGATGACACAGTCCTGCATTTCTGAGAGTGTTTGTAAATATTCTAAATGAAAGAAATGTTTAGAATTGTATTTGAATAAAATATTGCTTTTATTTAAAAAAAATCAGCTTTCCTTTTTTGAGGTCTTCACCTTGTACTTCCAGTTGGTCTAAGAACTGCTTGTGATTCTATGAGAATATGCCCTTAATGCCAGAAATCCTAAACCTTAAAAGTGATGTAAACTCCCATGAGAGGTGGAGAGACAACTTTGAAGGCAGCAAAGGCAAAACACAGCTTACTCATACAGAGTAAATAGGAGAAAACAGAATAAAATATGCACTTGGTTCTTGACTGGGAAACATACCTTTCCCCACGAGAGACATTTCATTTTCTTAATGCAACCTTACTTATCCAAGCAATGGATATAGATCCATGTCATTTTTTTAAAGGATTAGTAATCTCTTGATTTACTATAATCCTTCCATGGCCACAACCTTCCATGGCCACAATGAGTGGACATAATGGTATTAAACCCTCAAAATTCTTCGATGGGACCATTTATGAGAAATAACCAAATATGCAAGTAAACATCAGAGCTCAATTGAATAAAAGAACATGAAGGTCATTTCCATTTAAAGCGCAGTGGTGGCTTCAATCAATGAGGCATTTTCCTGAGGGGCAAAAGCTTACAGAGTTAAATGAGCTCTTATTTAAAGACCTGAAGAGAAGGGTCATAAAATGTTAGCAATTATGGTGTGATAATTGTAACAAGAGGGTATTTTACCATGAAAAAAAAAACATTTTTAAGCAAAAGTCAACTTTTTCTATGTCCCCTTCAGGGATTTACAAAATAAAATTATTCCGCAGAAGCTCAAAGTTATCTCCTCTGGTCTAACCGCCCACTGGATGTTTAAATTTCCTCAAGCCTCATCATCCCTGATGGGTTCTTTAGCCCTGCTACTCAAGCACCATGGACCAGGTACACTGACATCACCTGGGAAAGGTTAACAATGCAGAATCTCAGGCCCAGTCCCAAACCAACTGATTCAGATTCTGCTTTTTAACAAAAGTCCCCAAATGATTCCTAATTTGATATGTTTTAGCCCAGTGCCTCCCAAATTGTGGTCCCCAGATGACCAGCATCAGGATCACCTGAGAAGCTGTTAGAAATGAAAATCCCGCCCCCCACCCCACCCCAGCCCTACTAAATCAATAACTTTGAGCATGGCGGTCTAGCAATCTGGGTTTGAACACGCCCTCCAGGTATTTCAATGCATGCTGAAGCCCGAGAACCACTCCATCAGCCTAGATTTGAACAGACTGGTCTTAAGGAATGCAGGAATTCCCTTGAGGCCTAAGGCAGCCCACTGCACCTATGCGAAGCGCTCTCAGGAAATTCTTCCTTAGAAATGAGCCCAAATGTCTCCCCGTAACTCTACCAATTGGGTCTCTCCTACCAAGAGGAACAAAGACGACAAAATTCAAACTTTCTTCCACACAACAATCCTACAACATTCAAAAATAGCTATGGGGCTTCCCGGGTGGCGCAGTGGTTGAGAGTCCGCCTGCCGATGCAGGGGACACGGGTTCGTGCCCCGGTCCGGGAAGATCCCACATGCCGCGGAGCAGCTGGGCCCGTGAGCCATGGCCGCTGAGCCTGCGCGTGCGGAGCCTGTGCTCCACAATTGGAGAGGCCACAGCAGTGAGAGGCCCGCGTACCGCAAAAAAAAAAAAAACAAAAACAGCTATGAAGTTCTGAATCTTCTTTTCTACAGGTAAAATGTCTACATAGAGACAAAGGCACAGATACACACATAGATACAGTCTGGTTATATACTATACATATAAATATGGTAAAATATGTAACTATTATATAAAAACATTACAACTAATTTTGTTGGGTATGATAAGGGCACTGTAACTATGTTAAAATAAGTCCTTTATACAGAGAAATTCATTACATATATTTATATATTTTAGATGAATTATATATATTTATTTATTTATATATATAAAACACCATACCTAAAATCCTATACTAACTCAGAGAAGAGTAAAACTATCACCTTTCTCATTCTAGAATCAAACGTAAACAATCAGGAGTTAACACTAAGTTTTTGGCTGCCCCCTCATTCACCAGGCTTAGTCAATCCAATCCCCTGAGTGCTGTATTACTAATATTTTTTAAATCTTTTTATTCCATGGGATTTTTTTCCTTCTGCAAATACTGTTCTTTGAAAGGTCACTTGGGTCTCTCGTTCTCTCCACTGAGTCCCCAGTCTTGCTTCAGTTTGACCACACTAAGAAACAGTGCTGGGCAATCTGCATGGAAACATTAAAGAAGACTATTTCTTTCACAATCACCATTTCCTTTCGTTCATTTCTTTCCATCCAGAAAAACTAGCTCAATGACTGTGCTAACTGTACCAAAAATAACTTAGCATAGTTTATTAAACATCAGGAAACTAACATAAATCACCAGCATTATAAGCCTACCACAGTTCATTAAACTGCATGATATGATCACATCACATTAAGAAAGCTGGACCTGTGGCTTGAGGTCCTCTGGGACTTCCTTAAAAAAATACTACCTGCAGGGCTTCCCTGGTGGTGCAGTGGTTGAGAATCTGCCTGCCGATGCAGGGGACACGGGTTCGAACCCTGGTCTGGGAGGATCCCACATGCCGCGGAGCAACTGGGCCCATGAGCCGCAACTACTAAGCCTGCGCGTCTGGAGCCTGTGCTCCGCAACAAGAGAGGCCACGATAGTGAGAGGCCCGCACACCGCGGTGAAGAGTGGCCCCCGCTTGCCGCAACTAGAGAAAGCCCTCGCACAGAAATGAAGATCCAACACAGCCAAAAATAAATAAATAAATTTAAAAATACTACCTGCAATATTTTGTAATAACCTATAAGGGAAAAGAATCTGAAAAAGAACATATATATGTATAACTGAATCACTTTGCTGTACACCTCAAACTAACACAACATTGTAAATCAACGATACTCCAATAAAATTTTTTTTTAAAAAAGAAAGAAACACACATGAGTTTAAAGTTCAATTTTAAATGCAGTCCGGGGTGGCCCTTGAATGAGTGGAGCACACAGGGGAGAGACATGAACACGTCTACCAAGGAAGGTAAGTCTATTTGGAAAAAACACCAGCACTATACTTGGCACATAACAACGCAGCCTTTCAGAATACATTAAGTTGCACTTTCATTCATCTGCTGCTAATGCAATGCAGCAACCACCATGACATGTTTGGGTTTCAAATGCTCTCCACGATTACCAGTGATTACTCTTCTGGGATATCTGCTATATGACCCAAGGCCATTTGGCTGCCCATCTACACCTGTTGAAAACTTCAGTGCTCATTTCAAATGCTATCTTCCCCAAGTTTTTCTTGAATCTATACACCTCTCTCCCAATCCTCCTATAATGGTATTATATTCGCACCTCTTTGACACTGTTCTCATTCTACAGATCGCTGCAGACGTTTGGCCAGTTGTCTTCTCCCTACCATCAGGTAGTGAGATCGATGACCAGGGCTTGCTCCCTCTCTTCTCTGAAAGCCTGGCACACGCTACCATGATGCACAGCGTTGGTCTCCCATCCAACAACCACCCCTCTTTTCTTGCAAACAAAAGCTCTTTTATTTGGAAAGCCTACTTATGAATTATGACTGATCTCAGACAATCGTGAAAATCAGAATCTTGTCCTCCAAATGTCCTCTGCTTTCTCTGTTTCCCTAAGAGCTACTGGAGGTGTGGGAAAGACTCAGAAAATTTTTCTCCCATATTAAAAGCACTATTTATTTTTCCACTCAGCCTCTTTCTTCCTCTTCCTTCCTATTGTAAAAGGTCATGTTTGGAGCAGTGGCAGCCATAATGGGATCAAGAGGTGACAAGCTTAAAGACAAATACCAAACACTGAGAATGGCAGAGCAGAAAGGCAGAAAGAGCCCAGGTCTCTACTGGCTTTGTAAAGCTACTGCATCCCAACTAGAACCACCAATCTATATTACGGAAGATAAATAGCTTTTTCATTTAGCTAATATCAGTAGGTATTGTTACTTAGTCAAAAGCATCACTAACACAGTCACTATTATTCTTGGCATATAATAAATACTTGAATATTTATTAAGATGTATTTTAATTGAGTTTGATTCATTCATTCAAGTAGTTAGAAAACACAAAAGCTTTGGTATCTCACTACTACCATTTTCTCCCACCTGATTCAAAATTTCACCTACATTACAGGGGAAGACCACTTCCTAACCGCCACTGAATGCTAACACTGTCAGCATGCTAATAAAATTATTTTAAAAAAAATAACAGGGAAATGTTGCCAACAAGAGATTAGATTTGCAGTAACAAGGGAGCAAAAAAAGTTCTGACACCTGCTTTAAAGGATACTTTATAAATTTCAAAATAGTCAACACTTTGCCCTAAATGAAGTAGCTGGGTTACATTAGAAACCCACAAAAACTCATGCACTTTGCTGCCTGTGCCCATTACACAGATCTCAAAATCTGTGATTATAATTGCCAAAGATTTGTGGCTCCTTTTCAGTACTCAAGACCAATGCTACACAACTATGTTAGAACATATAGTTGCAAAATTTTGAGCTTGATGGCAAGAATCCAAACCAGGAAAGTCAACAAAAAAATAATTCTCACAGTAAATTCTCCAACTGTGTTCTCAAATCAATCACTGCCCAGCACAGGAAATTTAGAGATAACACACTTAGCAAAACTGGCTTTTGTTGAAGGAGCTAGAAGGGCAGGAATAACTTCTACATGCCTCATTTTTTACTTTAGAAAAATTGCTTCTAAGAAATTATAAACTTCTATTTCCATTCAAAGAAAATTTTGCTCTGTGACGCCCCTTAGCGCCTGAAGGTTTCTGAAGGCTATTCCTTTTTTTTTTAAATTAGGGTAACCATTCTCTTTAATTATTTTATGAAATTTTTCAAACACATGCAAAATGCGAGAATAATAAGCCACATACATCCATTATGTATATTAGATAATTATTGTGATTCTGTCCCATTGGCTTAATCTATTTTCCTCTTCTCTTGAAGTATTCTCCTCTAATCTGTTTCACCCACTGATGATGTTTGACTGAATCAAATATTTCACTAGGGGTTGCAAAATGATGATTTAAAAAAACATTATATTTCCTCATACATTAGCTTGGTGTTTTTTTGAAAAGAAAGATGTTTCCTTATCAACTAAAGGAATTTGGTTACCCTGAAATTACGATAAGTGATGAATTCATACAGGATGGGAATAAAGATGCAGACCTACAACTCCAATTTTAATTTCGATCTTTCCATTGTTCCTGTCAGAGACGAGTGATCTCTTGACTCCCAGACCTTGGAAACCTTCCGCGGGGAAGCTCCCAAGCTGCAGGCAGAATTCCTTTCAACTTCTGGCCTTAATAATGTCATTTATTAGTTTAACATGACAGCATCTCATCCTTCACCTCTAACTCAGTGAGAAGAACCCAAGACACGTTGTCTGGAAGTGCCTCGTTTCAAATGCACCCGAAAAGTCCCTTTAGTAATTTGCTGGAACTGTCCCTCAGAGTTCTATTACTATCATCATCTCGGTCCCCTCCTTCCCCCCTTTCCCCCGTCCCTCTTTTCCTCCTCTCCCCCTCCTCCCCTCCCCCATTCCACGCTTGCCAGTTCTTCATAGCCAATACTACACTCCTTATCTCGCAGGATCCTGGTGACAAATCTATCAGGCTTATGGGGTAGGCATTATCTCTCTCTGTTAGAGAAAAACATGGCCCAGTTTTGAACCAAATCAATGGGGAAAAAATAAAGGCTTCAGTTTCCCTACTGCCCCTTGCTGACTGTTAAGACTGGAACATTTTGCTCCGCTCTGTTAGGCTGGATTAGCAGCTAGGCTGGTCCCTGATCCCAGCTTTGGAAACTATGTGGATCTCCTCTGCTGCTTCCCAATGTTATGACTGTACAGCCTTGTCATTCTTAAATTTTGTCTACCAGATCAGATTTATTTCCCTGAAGAGTTAAGCTTGAACCAGTTCTGTCAAACTTGACTTAGTAATCAATACAAAATAGAAATCTAGATATCTATAGGAAATAGTAAACAGTATTTTAATGCTTTCATAAACATTGTCAAAGAAATTGTATTCATGGAGCAGGGAGGAAAAGAGTTTGGAAGTCATTCCAAAATATATCTATAATATGTAACTGAAAGCATGTCATAATTTATTTCTTCTTCTGAGAAGTCTGACAATATCCCTTGGAAGGGAAATCTGCCCCTCACCTCCCGATACATTTTTCTCCATGTGGCAGAGTATTGCCAAGACTCTGTGGTTTATGATGTATGGTTACTAAGACTATCTGAAAAATGCTACCAAGGCCAGCATTCTAGTGAATATCAACCAGCACCAAAACATTAACCCATATTTATGATGTACATAAAATCACTATTTAATCAGTTAAGTAGTATTTTTTGAACTTCTACTGCAGTGGTACCAACACCGCCTCACATTACAATCTCCCAGAGCATTTTAAAACATGCTGACAACTCAGCTGGCCTGGGACTGGGGCATCAGCTTTGGCAAACGCTCTAATGTGCAGCCAGAATTAGGACTGGATTGTGCACAATCCACTGGGGGATTGGGGCTGGGGGAAGGGGTATAAGGAACAGTGGCATGTGGGAGAGAAGGCAGTCTAAAAAGAGAAAACCAGCGGTCAGTCTCAGAAGACACTCCCTTCTGCTGACCAAAACAAAGAAACTTAGAAAGACATCAGTTCTGCAGGGAGAGAAATTGATCACTTTTCTACATGTCAGTGCTTACTGACAGCGGGAACAGAGCGGCTGAAAAGAGAAACTAAATGGTCAAAGGCCCACGCGATGCGGCTGTAGGGACATTAGGCAGAGGGGTGTTGGTTGAAACCTCCGGATTACAGCATACAGCTTGGAGAGCTCTGGTATGGGTCCCCAGACAGGAGCCCTGGGAGATGGTGGTTATAAAAGGGCAGGAGAGCACAGCGAGTAGGAGGGCAGGGGAGGCTAGAGGCAGGAAGAAAAAGAGACAAATCCGTACATACAAGTTTCCAACAAAGTATGTACTAAGTCATTTAAGCATTCACTATAAAATGTTCAGAAATCCCAGTTGCAAGAATCATTTCTCACAAATGGGCAGAGCTATTTTTATATTCTTGGAGGAAGTGCTTTAATGATGATCTTACCATGTAACTCGTTCAACCACAACTTCAGAAGACACTGTATCCTCAGCTATTGTTAAGAAGGGGAACCGAAGAAGTATTCCCCACCCTCCAGGAATTTATTGTATGGCAGGTCCAGACAACGCAAGAAGAGACATTTAGATTATGTGATACAGGCAGCAGCTCTGCTTTACAGCACAGAGAAGGAAAACTAAAGCTGAATTTTCAGATTTGCACTTTCAACTAGATTCTCAATGCAGAGTAAATGAAAGATGACAACAGGAACAACGACTGAGTTATGACACATCCTTTAATGCCCTTTAAAGTGGGCACGTGGGGTTTTTTTATAGATCTTTATTGGAGTATAACTGCTTCACAATACTGTGTTAGTTTCTGTTGTATAACAAAGCGAATCAGCCATATGCATACACATGTCCCCATATCCCCTCCCTCTTCAGCCTCCCTCCCACCCTCCCTATCCCACCCCTCTACATCGTTGCACCGAGCTGATAAGTCATTCACTGCAGAATTATTCATAAGAAGAATCTCTCTGCTATATTACTGTTGCATGCGAACATGCTACTTCAATGCCTTAAGGACCCGCGTCTTAATTTTTTCTTTAGCCTGAAAAAATGTATGACTACATTAACTATGTGATATATCCCTGCCAAATAAAAAGTGGAAAGATCACTTCCACTCCAAAATTTTAGAGGTTATATTCCAACAGATAATCAAGAAGGGAGTAATCTCTTACACTCCCACAATCTCTGTGGTTTGTTAGTATGAGTTTTTGAAATTAATCCCAGTTCCAAGAAAAAAAAAAATTTTTTTTTTTTGGCTGCTTTTGGTTCTTCATTGCTGCATGTGGGCTTTCTCAAGTTGCGGCGAGTGGGGGCTACTCTCCATTGCGGTGCGTGGGCTTCTCATTGCAGTGGCTTCTCTTGTTGCAGAGCACGGGCTCTAGGCATGCGGGCTTCAGTAGTTGCGGCACGCGGGCTCAGTAGTTGTGGCTAGCGGGCTCTAGAGCGCAGGCTCAGTAGTTGTGGCGCACAGGCTTAGTTGCTCCGCAGCATGTGGGATCTTCCCAGACCAGGGCTCAAACCCGTGTCCCCTGCATTGGCAGGCGGGTTCTTATCCACTGGGCCACCAGGGAAGCCCCCAAGAAAAATTTTTACAGGATCTTTAACAGCACACACACACACACACACACACACACACACACACACACAAAAGACATCTATGTCTCTTCCTTTTCGTGGAAGTTGAGGCTATTTTTGCCCCAAAAGCAAAAAAACAAGAGGTATCAAAGGCCCTGACATCCTCCCTAAAACCATAGCTAAAGCTTTACCTCCACAACCTCCACTCCCATCCACTGTATCTATAAGCACACAACTTCAGCAAGCATCCTCCTGAGCTTGACCTTTACCAGGAAAAGAAAGTGATTCAACAAAAGACCCACTTCTGGTTAATTTGGGCTATATGAGAACATCCAAACAAGATATTACTCCCTTTTCTCCAAATCATGAGATTTCCAGAGTCTGAACAACAGCCATCGAACATTAAGTTCACTAGTTAACAGTAATGAGGGGCAAAAAAAAAGCCCAAGTTTGTCCTTCTTCTCTTCCTCATCTTTTTTTTTTGTGTGTGTGTGTGTGTGTTACGCGGGCCTCTCACGTTGCGGAGCACAGGCTCCGGACGCGCAGGCTCAGCGGCCATGGCTCACGGGCCCAGCCGCTCCGCGGCATGTGGGATCTTCCCGGACCGGGGCACGAACCCGTGTTCCCTGCATCGGCAGGCGGACTCTCAACCACTGCGCCACCAGGGAAGCCCATCTTCCTCACCTTTTAGTACAAAGTACTATACCTTGATAAACCTGAGATCAAGAGTGCAAAGCTAAAAGCAGCCAGAATTCATTTGACTATAAAATGCGACTTCCACAAGAATTGCTCAGAAGTGGAATGGGCTGCCATATCATGAGTGAAGCAGGATGTTTAAAGGTGAAGAGCAGGTCTGAGCTTCATAGGTGGGCAGACGTGGCTTTCAGTTCTCAGGTCCTTCCGCCTAAGGTCACATATCAAATAACAACTTAAATCTCATGTTCTTCATTTCTAAAATGGGAACAGTTAGCACAACGACTCTGGGCCAGGCATTCTTCTAAGCTCCTTACACATGTAATCCTCGTGGAATCCTCAAAACAACCCTAAAAGATAGGTACGATTACATTCCTTTTACCAATGAGGAAACTGAGGCACAAAACGATTAAACAACTTGCCCAAGGTCAAATAGCAAACAAATAGGGAGCTGAGATTCTGTCAGACGATCTTGCTCCAGAATCTGTGCCTTTAATTGCTATACCATTGCTATAAGGCTTTTAAAAGATTAAATGAAATAATGTACACAGCACATGAACCGACAGTCATTCAAAAAAAATCGTAGCTACCATCGCAGTTAATTATCACTGACATAAAAATAATAACAATATTTTTATTATGTATATTATACAGTCTATATAATCATATTATTGTTCTTAAGCTGAATGTGTTAGACACGTTCAAACAGAAGCTGGATGTCTCTACAGAATGATCTCTAGGATTCTTTTCCATTCTATGATATTATTCCATGGTAGGTCAGTCTGGTTCTTTGAACTTTATGATATCTTAGATCTATATTCTTCCCTGGGCCAGGTCCCACAATCCCATTACCGCCTGACAAAACTCCAGCCAAAGAAAATGTAGGTGGCTTTGAATATTCTGGAAACCACATCTGCGAGAAGGAGACTAAACTATTAAAAATGGAAGACTTGGGCCATTGTTTAAATTTTCAAGATGCAGCTTAAGCTGTCCGTACAAGCATCTGCTGAATTCTTAAGTTCCAGCTCCATTTGGAGACTGCCCAACAGAAAGGATGTGAGTTCTCTATTTCTTTTCTGTTATTGTGTAAGGCAAGAGACAGACATCTCTATGAACTGGTGTCTCTCCAAAGAAGTCACCAGGGATAGGATCTCTGAAACCCGGAGAGTAATGTCAGCAATGGTACAGTTTCTCCAACAAAACTGCCTCATTATAGATTCCCTTCTTGGCATGATTTGTGTTTTTAAAAATAGTAGCCCAATTTCACAAGCAAGTTGGAACCTACAGATCCTGACTTCCAAAATACTTCATTCCTTCTGTTGTTAGTAATGCTGAAAGTATGTCTCTTAAAATTACTTGTCAAGCTGTCCTTTAAACAGGGCCAATGACTTTCCTCCTGAGACAAAAGCATGAGAACCAGAAGCACTGGAGAATGAGAGAATCATTATTTTACTGATATGTTTAACAATGAACTTAAGAGTGGTTCCCACTTTACCCATCAATGCCCCTCCCACTGGTGATTAGAATGCTCATGCTTCAAAAGATGTTAGAGCTGGACCATCTTTAAATTTAAAAGAATTTTCATATTAGAAAGTTTTCCGCACAGTGACCGCATGGTTCAATTATAAAAAATTACTTTTAAGGAGAAAATCAAAAGTTACGTTACTAATTTATATCCTAGGCTTGGACAGACATTACTAATTTAAGCAATAAAATTATGGGTTTTTGTGTTTAATATATAAATATCAAAAAATATATGACTGTCACTTCTCAATGATTAAATTGTGAAACTATGCTTTCCTGCAATGCTTAAATATAGGCAACTGAACTATCCAGTAAAAGAATTAAATTAGTGTCCATAATTTTAAAGGTTTTTCAAAGAAAAAGTCTAAAACATTTAATTTTCATTTTATTCCTATTATCCAGCTTCTAATGTCAGAAATCAATCATAAAGAAGTTTAAATTATTTTTCCATCACACATGCACGTGTGGGCAGACATGCACACATTACTGAAGTCCACTAATGGTGTGGGCGTGAGTCAGAACTGAGACTCAGGTGTGCTTGGGTCTGGTTCTGATGATGCTGCAAAGTCAGTCTTGACCCTTTGATCAACCCATTCGCCTCACTGTGACTCAACTTCTTCAACTGTAAAACTAAGGGACTGGATGATCTCACAGGTCCCTTCTAGTTCTATAACCTTTCTAGAAGGTTCTCTTTCTTCCCTTCTCATCCTTCTCATTAATGAAAGAAATAAATTTCTACCAGAAAAGGATTCATTTTCACTTTCCACTAGCCATTATTTCTCTTTAACTGAAGTTAGTTCCCAAAAAAAAAAAAAAAAAAGAGTATGACTAACCCAAGAGGCAGATTCTTCTATTCTGTAACACCTGTTTCAGTGGCTTTGACAAGCTCATTTGGCAAGCAATCAACTCTTGCCTAATAAATAAAGAAAAAAAGGTAACCAGAGGCAGGCAATAGGAAACAAAGGAAGATAAAGAAGAGATAGAAGGAAGGAGGACTAACAGAGAAAGTATGTTGCTAAGAAAGAAAGATGACTTGTGGATAAGTTACCATAGTTACTAGGCGAGGTCATCCTCACTCATTATGCTACACAAGCTTCTCTACACCATTGAAAGGTATGTATATCTATCTCCGTTTCATAGATTGGAAAACTGCAGCTCAGAGAGGTTAAAAACCTTGGAGAAAGCCCCACAACATGTAGCTAGCTCAGGTCGGATCTCATCCACATCATGTCTGAAGTCAGAGCCCATCCTTTCCAGGGGAAGGGAAGGGAAGTAATGCCTACAGAGTGGAACTACAGTATTTACTGCAGGTCATACATTATATAAGACTCTTCACATCCATCATCTTTACAACAGTCATGTAGTAAGAAATTAAGTACTATTAACCTCATTTTCCAAATGAGAAAAGGTGGGCCCAGAGAGGCTAACTTGATCAAGATGATAACAACTGGGGGGTGGCAGAGCCAAGATTTAAACTCAGAGCATCCCAACTCCAAAGCGAGTTTCATGCTCTGTTTCTCATGGAAAAGATCACAAAATTACAGCTTAGAAAGCTTCTGCCTACACAGGATAGGCATAAAAGTGTTGCCTCTGAGTCCAGCCTGCAGTTCTTTCTTCCTTCTGTTCCTCTGGAGAGGGCTGGGGCAGCAGCTACATTTCTTTAGGAGCTGCCACCAGTACTCAAGGCAAAAACTATACAAAGTGACTTCTGCACAGAACGCTATCAGGATTCTGCTCTTATCAAAGTCTTCTGGGCAACAGGCCCTTTAAGTAACAATGGTCTGATCAGCTCCTCAAGGAGCCCACATTCCAAGGAAATGTCTCAACCTGACACATTTCCAAGTAACAGGCATTCTTAATTATTGAGCCAGGAAAAAATAACTAGAGCAACGTGGAAGAAATACACTGTCTCACTAGCAAGGCTGGAAACAAATTCTTACCTGTTCTAATGTAAAGAAGTTTCAGGAGGAATGGCTAAATTATGGCTTAGTAACATTACTCTTTGGGTGAGACTATTAAACCCAGGGCTCTTTTTGCCAGTGCAGCAGTAGGAAGCAAAGTCTGTCCAGAGAGCTATAAAAATTTTGCATGCTGCATACAATGAATATTTCCACCCTTAGAAACATAGTTTTCACCTTTTGCTATGAACTTGGGGGCTTTTAAAATTTCTTTCTATCAATATGAGGGCATACTCTGAAGTCTCTGGTCTTTTAATTATAGAAGTAGAAAAGCATATTAATTTTAAGTGACTCTAAAAACCCAAAATAATTTTTTCCAGACATCAATAAGAGACGCAACAATAAGAGATGCTGTTCCAGGGAAGCAATATCTATAAACTGAAAACCTACACTCAGAGGTTATAGAAAGAAGATGGATGGATGGATTCAAGTTTTTACTCAACATTTCAGAAATCATCAGTTTAAAAGTTTATAACTAGGGACAAACAAAGCCAGGAATGCACAGACATGTTTAAATTCCACAATTTCCCAGTGGTATCCTAGTCATTTCTTCCCAAAAGAAAGAAGAAAATTGGAAAACCACCATCTACAGAAGGAAATAGCGACAAATGATGCAGATGCTGTTTGAGAATACCATGTACTCAGCCACCTAAGAAAGGGTGGAGGTGACCTCAAGCTAGGTAAGGCGAAGAGCAGAGATGCAAGTACCTCCAGGGATATATTCTGCCCAACAGCAGCAGAAGAAACAACAGCCAGGACCTTGGAGACCGGTCCAGAGACAGCGAGCCAAGTGAGCTGGGCACCTCACTAGGGACTCGCTCTTGTTGACCCAGTGTTCCAGTGACTCAGATTCCTGCAGCCCCTTTCTGCTGGCCCTTTGTCAATCTGGGAATCCCCACAGCAGCAGAATTTACCTTCTCTAAGAATAACCAAACCCCAGCAATTGCCTCTAGCAGCCTCTGGTCCAATTTTGGCCCCAAACCACATGACTCACCACAGACCTCTATCCCAAACTCTTCCCAGTGCCATCCCAGTTGGGTAAACGGGTTGCTGCCAGTTGCCCCTTGGATGGTCCTGCCATGGGATTCCCTCTTGTCCCGTCTTGAACGTAGTGATCTGGCCAAAACACTGGAGCCCGTACCACAAAGGGCAGCTAGGAAGCTCAGAAGCCATAGGTGGGGCTGACTCTCGAGTCTTCAATGATTATGGGATCTGAAATCACAGAAGGCACTGTATAGCACTGTATACTGAAACTTCCTACTGATTCTTGAAGGCACCATGAGGAATCACAAGAAAATTATATATTTTTGTGATATTTAATCATACAGTGTATACTATTTTCATTGTTGTATAGTATTCCATTGTATAAATAACCCCAAAATACTAGGCATTCTACTATTAATTGAAAAAAAGTTTTAAGGCAGTAATGAGCACACATGACTGTGTGTACACAAGTGTGCAAATGCGATGAACACATGCACAAATACATGTGCTTATTACTGATTAAATGCAAGTGGATTTCAAATGCTCCAGTGTAATAAAGGTCATAAATTTCTTGATCATGTACCTTCCTAGCCCATGCTGCTCCTTAATAATACTTGAGAGCATCGCAACTTTTCCTTCTTTTGCACAGTGACTGGATAGTCTAGTGTGTTTTCTGCTCTTCCTCGTATTCAGAGTGTCCAGAGCTGGAACACGGTAGGCTCACAATAGTGATGTGTTCGATGGAAGGAATGAAGGGAAAAGGGAGGGAGGGAAAACACTGATCAATACAAACCAGAGTCTTCCAAAATATCTCATGAAATAGAAAGGGCTTATACAGGACCTTAAGGAGAAAAAAAAGCATGGAAGAAAGGTGAAAAGACAGTAGTTAAAGCAGCATTTTAAAGGAATGGAAGCTGCCTTAAGTATTCTTAGCAGGGAAAGGGGTTTAGTGAGGGAGGAAGCTGGGAGACCTGGCAGCTAGAAGCAGTCTCTGGAGTCCTCACACCGCATCCCAGCTGTTCATACATTAACCTTTTCCCGAGAGCCTGGCGTCTCTATCTGCTGCTTTCTTGGGCTAGAATGCCTGGGATTGAATCCCCTACCACTTAGCTGTGTGGGCTTAAGGGAAATGACACCCTCTCAGCTCCTCAGTTCCTTCTACTGCAAAGTAAGGATAATGTAATACTCACCTCATAGAGTCACCGTCAGCAATAAATGAGTCAATATACATAAAATTCTTAGAATGGTATTGGCACACAACGCTCAATAACCGTTGTATGCTAGTAATATTTTTATTGTTATTATTAATATTGTCATTATCTTTGAAAACTAGCTAAACGTGTCACTTCTCTCTGAAACTTTTAACTCCTGCTGCCTCGCGACACTACCCCCTTCCCATGTGTCCTACTTTACTGATCACAGCATTTACATCCCACTTTAATGCACTTCATTTCATACTTGACTTCAGTTGTTTAAGGGCAAGGGCTATACTTTACCTGTATTTGAATCCCCAGTGCTGTCATTTAAGGAATCAACTGTATCACCAAGGCCACTCTTTTGAAGTTTATGTGTCATTTGGGAGAGAGGGAGAAGAGGGTGGTTGAACTGAAGAAAAAAGGAAGTTCCTAGATGAAAGTACACATATTTGGTCCCTTTGGGCCTAGACTCAGTAAGGATTTGTGTGTATGTGTGTTAAGAAATAGGCTTCTAGGGAAGAATAGTGAGTAATTTAACAGCAAAGGCTTCTGCAGCACAAGAGGCCTAATTTACCTTATAACCTCCATCAGGTATTGATGCTCCTATGAGAAGCAGATGTCATCTCACCTAAACACCTTGAGCTCCTCAGGAGGTAGTGAATTTCCCATGGTAGTGGGTGGATTAAAGAGGCCACAAATTCTCTGATTCTCCTCCTTTCAAGAGATGGAGGTTTATCTTCCCTCTACTTGGATCTGGGAGGCTCTCAGACTGCTTTGGTCAATGGGATACATCAGAAGCAATGTTGTGCCAGTTTCTGGGCCCAAGACTTAATAGACTGTCTATTAAGTACCCTGGGAGAAGCCAACTACCAGGTGAGAAACCTAGCTATCATGAGACTCCCATGCTGTGAGAATGCCCTAGCTAGCCAGTTGAAGGCCACACAGAGAGCTGCTCCAGTTTTCCCAGCCCAGGGATCAGGTGCGTAATGAGAAGGAGCCTTTGGGTATCTCCAGCCTTGGCCTCATTCGGACGCCAAGTACGTGCAGGCCCCCAACCAAGAACCACCCAGCGGAGCCTATCAAGCTCAGGACCATGAGAAGTAATGATCAACTGTTGTTTTAAACCGCTACGTTTGGAAGTGGTTCATTATACAGCAATAAATAACCAGAACACTCATCACTGAAAGTGTTCAACCAAAATTTATCTGGTCACAGGCATTACGGTGAGATTTAAACACAAGATTAAGGCAGGGACTACACCACCTGTGAGTTCCAGTACAGAGGTGTCCAACACTACTCTCGACATTCCTCGATTTTACGTATCAGTGCACAGCCGTAAGTGGCAGGTCTGGGTCTAGAGATCAGACTCCCTGACTCCCATGGAAGTTTTAAATAGGGTGTTCCATCTCTAGCTTAATTTAGCTATTGAGCCCTACTTTCACAAATGAGAACATTCTGAAGCATAATACATTGATAGAGTACCACTATACGCATGTCTTTATATACCCCACATGCTGAAAATAAAATACATTCTTCCAAAAGTTAAAATTTTAAATTTTTAATTGGAATTTTTTACAATGTTGTGTTTCTGCTGTATAACAAAGTGAATCAGCTATACGTACACATATATCCCCATATCCCCTCCCTCTTGTGTCTCCCTCCCACTCTCCCTATCCCACCCCTCTAGGTGGTCACAGAGCACCAAGTTGATCTCCCTGTGCTATGCGGCTGCTTCCCACAACATTGTAAAGCAATTATGCTCCAATAGAGATGTTAAAAAAAAAAAGGAAGGAAGGAAGAAAATTATTATTTGCAGAAAATGATTGCCCAAATAAAAATAATCCAAAGTGAAAAAAAATTGTTTTAATTGGAATTTTTAAAATAAGCTTCCTTTCCAATGTTACAAAACTCATTTTGAGTATGCCCACCCAAAGCTTATGTTCAGAACCAGTTAGTTATAATATAAGCAGAGAGCAATAATTATTTATTTACATAAAAGAACATCTGAAAGGGAGAAAATTCAGAAATATAAACATATGTACACTATATACTGCTGAAGGACAGGCATGTGGCTCAAGTAAAAATTTTTCTGACTTAAATTAATCATGCAATGTGGTATCCTAGATTAGACCCTGGATTACATAAAGAACACTGGTAGAAACAATGGTGAATTCCAAATATAGTCTGAAAATTAGTTAATAGTATTGTAGCAATGTTAATTTCTTAGTTTTGACAAATGCACCATGAATATATAAAATGTTAACACTGGAGATGGTACATGAAGGGCACACTATTATTTAAAATTTTCGGGTATATATAAAATTATCCAAAATAAATACTTTTAAAACGTACAAAAAAAATCTTACTCTGTATGTGTCATACAAGACTAAACAGTAGATGTTTTCATATCCCACCAGTAATCATTTAACTTCATTCTTCTCTCTTTTTTCCTGTAATCTATGTCAGTCAAGATTTAGAATACCCTTCCTCAATGCAATTATTTCATTCAGCCTTATTTGTCACCTTCTGAAACTCTTTCCAAAGTTTTCTTTGTCTTGACAACATACAACTTTTCAGACAATTTAGAACCAACAACATAGACCAGACTAGTTCCAATTTCCATAAAACTTTCTACATTATTTCTTCTCATTTCAATCTAGAGGATCAAAATGATATTTTTATACCACTGGCAGGAAGCCATTATAATGTTATATTTTATTATCCCTAGAACAAATTACAAATATTAATAAACAATGAACGGTAGTAATTTACCACCTCATGTTTTAAAAGCACAACTTTAAGAAAAGACTTTCTATTCCAAATGGTGGGTTGATCTCACGTCTTCTGACATCCGTGATTAAAATGATAGGAAAGGAATGAAAATGGCACATACAAAACCAACAACAACAACAAAAAATAACTGGATTAGGGGAGGAGGATCTATAAGTGGAAGTTTTCAACAAAAAATTTCTAGAAGACAGATTTAAGACAGCTACTCGGAAGCAAGCAAAGGAAACCACAGCCTGGAGCACTCCAAGGAAGATGGCTGTGGGGTAGACGGGAGTTAATCAGCCTCACAGATGCTCACTCTGAGGATTTAGCCAAGGCAGGTGAAGCAGAGAGGGGCATAGATGTGGGGCAGTGCTTGAAGCCCTGTATATAGAACAACCTTCCAACCTTCTAAGTAGACTGCCCAGAACATGATCAAAACTTGGTATCTCCCTCCAGAAAAAAAACTGAAGTACTGTACCCTCTAAGAAGAAGTTGAAGTACTTTGGGAATCAAATGTCAATAGATCCTGCCCATTCCTTAAGGGTGGGCTAAGCTTAGTGACTTCTCTCCAAAGAGTACACTATGGAAATGAGGACTAACTTTAGAGCAGGGATACCTGGCGGACACTACTTCAGCCAGGGGATAAAGGTTAACATCAACAGTGTTGTGAACTCTTGTATGACAGGATGAGCGTGTACTTTCCCTCTGTGGTCTTCAGCTCCAGAACCCATAACCGTAGTCTAATGATGAGTAAAACATCAGAACCCTAATTGAGGCACATTCTACAAAATACCTGACAAATGCACTACTCATAACTGTCAAGGCCATCAAAACCAAGAAAAATCTGAGAAACTGTCACAGCCAAGAGGAGCTTAAGGAGACATAAAAGCTAAATGTAATATGACATTTTGAAAGAGTCATGTACCACAATGTTCACTGCAGCTCTATTTACAATAGCCAGGTCATGGAAGCAACCTAAGTGTCCATCAACAGATGAATGGATAAAGAAGATGTGGCACATGTATACAATGGAATATTACTCAGCCATAAAAAGAAACGAAATTGAGTTATCTGCAGTGAGGTGGATGGACCTAGAGTCTGTCATACAGAGTGAAGTAAGTCAGAAAGAGAAAAACAAATACCGTATGCTAACACATTTGTATGGAATCTAAAAAAAAGAAGAAGAAAGTGGTTCTGATGAACCTAGGGGCAGGACAGGAATAAAGACACAGATGTAGAGAATGGACTTGAGGATATGGGGAGGGGGAAGCGGAGGCTGGGAAGAAGTGAGAGAGTAGGATTGACATATATACACTACCAAATGTAAAATAGATAGCTAGTGGGAAGTAGCTGCATCACACGGGGAGATCAGCTCGGTGCTTTGTGACCACTTAGAGGAGTGGGATAGTGAGGGTGGGAGGGAGGCACAAGAGGGACGGGATATGGGGATATATGTATGCATATAGCTGATTCACTTTGTTATATAGCAGAAACTAACACAACATTGTAAAGCAAATAACATCTACTAAAGACGTTAAAAAATAAAATAAATGTAATATGACATTTTGAATGGTATCCAGGGAAAGAAAAATGACATTAGATAAAAAACTAAGGAGTTCTGAAAAATGCATGGACTTTAGTTACTAAAATGTATCAATATCAGTTCATTAATTATAACAAATATACCACAGTAATGTTAACAGTAGGGGAAACAGTCAGTGGGAAACACGGGAACTCTCTGCACTATCTTTGCAATTTTTCTGTATTCTAAAATAAAATTTATTTTTGAAAGAGTCAACAGACCTCATTCTTGTACACATAGCTGCCAACTAACTTTTTACTGTGCCAATCCCAAATACATGGGACAACCAAGGAGAACTAAACATCTGAGGAAAAACTGCAAAATAAAAGTGAGAGAAAAATATAAACCAACAATAACAAAATGACCTCCCAGAAGAAGCAGAAGAAAATTAAGAGAACTGTAAAAAACATTTTTAGTAGTATTCTCATAGGAATTCAAGAATATACTGCACTCATGATATACAAGCAAGGTTCTTTGAAAAAGGAACAATCAGAAATTGTGAAAGTACTTTGAAATTTAAAATATGATTATAACTGCTGAAATTTTACAAGAAACCAATAGGTTTGAAAAAAAAAGTCATAGAAATATTACAGAATGTAGACCAAAAGGAGGAAGTGATTTTAAAAATATGAGAGAAAGAATTGGGTGTGGGGGAGGGGTGATGAGACTGACACTGTCCTGTATCTCTTTTTTGTTTTAATTTTGGTAAAATAACACATAACAAAAATTTTACCATTTTAACCATTTTTAAGTATACAGACCTGTGGCGTTAAGTCTACTCACATCGTTAAGCGACCATCGCCACCATCCATCTCCAGAATTCTTTTCATCTTGCAAAACTGAAACTCTGTACCCACTCAATGATAATTCTCCATTCTCCCCTCCTCCCTGGTAACCACCATTCTACTATCTCTATGAATCTGACTACCTAGGTACCTCAGATAAATAGAATCATACAGTATTTGTCCTTTTGTGACTGGCTTATTTCACTTAGCAAAATGTCCTTAAGTTTCATCCATGCTGTAGCATATGTTAGAATTTCCTTCCTTTTTAAGGCTGAATAATATTCTATTGTTACGATATAGATAGATGGATGGACGGATAGATAGCTGGATGGATGGAGAGATAGACAGATATACCATGTTAAGCATGTCATATCATATACGATATATATATATATATATCACATATCATATATGTTTATTCATCCATCAAGGAATACATGGGTTGTTTCCACCTCTTGGTTAACGTGGACCCTATATCTCAATTGCGATATTGGTTACATTACTGAATACATTTGTCAAACCTTATGGAACTGTACAGTAAAAGAAGTGACTTATACTGCCTGTAACTTAAACTCCAAAAAATAAAAAACTTTAAATATGAAAGAAAAAACAAGAAAAACTGAGAATTGAAAAGCTCCAACAAACTAGAAAGAGTTTTACTTCCAGAATAAAGAACGAAGACTATCAAGGGAGACATTTTCAAAGAAACAATGGCATAAGGTGCCCAGAGGTAAAGTTTCTAAGTCCTCAGACTGACAAGGCCCACAAATACTCAGCACAACGGAAAACAAAACCACTCTTGTCCAACACTGTGAAACTTCATAATAGCAATAAGACATACAAAGAAAAGAGAATCAGAATGGATGAAGACATCTCATGAGCCACAACAGAAACAAAAAGACAACAGAGCAATGCCTTCAAAATTTCAAAGAAAAAGATTTTTGGCCCCGAGTCTTCCAATTAGCCAAACTATCAGTTTAATCGGAGATGATAAGTAAAGCAAATAAACAGAAGAAACACAAGGACCCAGGACATTTACTTTTTAAACATCCTTTTGTAGGAAGTTACTTACTAATGTGCTCCAGCAAAATGCAGAAGTAAACCATGCAAGAGGAAGCTACAGATCAAGGAAAGAGTGGATCCAACCAGAAGAGAAAGGAAGACTCAACAATTAAGACCTAAAAAAATATCTAAAGAAGACAGCTGTGTAGCAGACCTATAAAATCAATTAGTCTAACTGAAACAGGAGGATGGAGGGAGGCAGGAAAAATAAAGATTTGAGAAATTTAGCACATCAATCTGTGGAGAAAAAGAACAGCAAAGTGATTAAGAGCATGGCCTCTATATCCCAGTGGCCTACGTTCAAATCCCAGATCCACCACTTTGCACTTGTATAACCTTGAACAATTTACATAGCTTATCTCTATTATTGTCTCCTCATCTGTGATAATTCCCATATCATAGGTTGTCGTGAGGATTAAATTAGTCAAAGCATATAAAGCATAGAAATTACTTGGCACTTTAAGTCCTTAATAAAGGTTGGCCATGCTGATGGTAGAAAAAGCACGCAATATAGTACATTGAAAAATCACAAACTACAGGAACAAGGAAAAAACCTAAACAAGAAAGGAAATGTAATCATAGTTCTTGGTTTTATAGAAAAATACTTACATATTGATGATAATATAAACACTGATTATTGATTTAACTACAAATAAAACCACATAGGTAGGATGGGGGAAGATAAAAACCACATAGGTAGGACGGGGGAAGGGAGTATTAAAAAATCATTTAAAAAGGTAAATCCTCAGCTATCAAAGCAGAATGTCAATATATTAGGTATCAACTGATTATTTAAGAAGTACCTCTATAAGCTTATTATTTAGTGATTTGGAGGTCACTGGCAGAAGAAACAGCTGAAAGAATTTCAAGTGATTGCTTCTATAACAACCAAAAGCATTGTGGCGATTTGATGAGGTTTTTTTTGAGGGGGGGAGATAATTTGGGAAACTTTAATATGGACTGGGTTATTAGATGATATTACAGCATTATAATTTTGTATGTGATCTGATATTGTGATTATGGAGGAAAATGTTTTTTATTGTTAGGAGATACATGTTAAAGTATTTAGAGGTGAAATACCACAATATTTGCAAGTTATTTTCAAGATAAACTTAAAGATTCAAGAAAAACATATACAGCATATATATGTGCATGCACACACGTTTTTTATATACATACTTACAGAGAAGGAGAGAGAGAGATAGCAAATGTAACAAAACATTAATTAGATATTAACTGCTAAATATATGTGAAGGGAATAGGTGTTTCTTATACTATTCTTTCAATTTTTCTATATGTTTAAAAATGTAATAAAAACAGGAAAATATTGCTTTTTATTATATGTAAGCTCTTCTGTACTATAATTTTTTAGCCACACACATGATTTACTTTGGAAAAATAGAATAATTTAAAGAAAAAAGATCTATTATTCCCCCAAAACTCTCAAGCTAGCTAAGAAACATACTATTTATCATTCATTTCTATTTTTTTTTAATTCACATAATAGCTTAAGTTTCAATTTTTGCATTTTCTTCATGTTGTTTTATCAGTAAGTTATCCTCTAACTAGCCTATGTTTTCTGTTAATTAAAATAGATGGCACCAGGGCTTCCCTGGTGGCACAGTGGTTGAGAGTCCGCCTGCCAACGCAGGGGACGTGGGTTCAAGCCCTGGTCCGGGAAGATCCCACATGCCACGGAGTAGCTGGGCCTGCGCTCTGGAGCCCGCGCACTACAACTGCTGAGGTCCACGGGCCTAGAGCCCGTGCTACTCAACCCCCCCACTCGCTGCAATTGGAGAGGGCCCGCACACAGCAAGGAAGACCCAATGCAGCCAAAAATAAATAAATAAAATAAATAAATATTTATAAAAATATATGGCACTAAAACTGCTGTCTAAACCATTTAAGAATTCATAAGAAGGACTAAAAAGAATGCCTGTTTGAATACACAGCATCGGACCCCAGGCTTTGTCTTCAGTAAGTCCACTGTGCAGCAATCCTATACATTTTGATGGAAAAAAATTCTCTATCGGCATTTGATAAACATTAAATTAAAAGGAAATGTTAACCTAAATTACTTGAATCTGCTGAGGGGTAAGTGTGCTGATGAAACAAACGTGTTTAACTTTTCTACCCACTTTTCTTTCCCCAACACAAATGCAAAAAATATATAAATCATGTTTCAAACTTTTTTCTTACAGAAATAATTGCTATTTCTACCAATAATCATAAAATATCAAGTGCTGAACCTACATTATTAAATATGACATCTTTTTCTTAATTTTTCATGCAGTTACATTTTGGAGGCATGTTGCTATTGTTACCCTCTTTTTATACATGAGGAAATAAACAGCTAAACAGTATGGAAACTTCAACAACACAAATCTACCCACAGCTCTCCTCTGAAGAAAAGCCTTTGGTCTGGCCTCAAAACAATCTCTACATTAAACGCTACCGGTACAGCCAAGTACTCTTATGGAGAGTCATCACTGTTACCAGTCTCCTCTACTATTTAGAATATAATTAGACCACAAAAGCCAGACATTAGATATTACTTAATCCAACATTCTCATTCGTAGGTGAAGACCCTGAGGCCCAAAGCTACTTAACGATAGAGGCAGGACCACCACACAGGTCTGATCATCCGTGTTCCCTCTAAATGTTACCTGGTTCACAGATTCCTTTATTTTCCAAATGGAGACTGGAATAAATGTGTAAAAACAGAAGTGGAGGGCTTCCCTGGTGGCGCAGTGGTTGAGAGTCCGCCTGCCGATGCAGGGGACACAGGTTCGTGCCCCGGTCTGGGAAGATCCCACATGCCGCGGAGCGGCTGGGCCCGTGAGCCATGGCCACTGAGCCTGTGCATCCGGAGCCTGTGTTCCGCAACTGGAGAGGCCACAGCAGTGAGAGGCCCGCGTACCGCAAAAAAAAAAAAAAAAAAAAAAAAACAGAAGTGGAAAATAATGCTGGAAATACACGAATGTGTTCAAAAATGAAACTCACTGTCTCAATGGGATGGAATTAAAGGTGATTTTTCGCTTAGGAGATTTTACAATAAAAAGAGAGAAAATGGTTCCTGCTCTCCACAGTTCTGTTGTTGCTATATAAAAAGTAATTTAAGAAATTGCTTCCGTGGTGAAACTGTTCAAAACTGTTTGAATTTGTGTTCAATAAAAGAAACCATTTGGCCAAACCCCACAGGATTATTTATAAGCCAACTGAGGATATAGAATCAGTCTTTAAAGAAGAACAGCTCTACCAAGACTGAGTTAGTCTGAACTCTTTTGTAGCCAATATGTCTGCACAGCAATGATGGCAATAAAGAAAGTGGGATTACCATTTAAATTACCATCTAAAGAGTAAACTCCAAAATCAACCCAAGATAGATAAGAGACATATAAAGTCACCTAAGGAACCAAAATGGTTCCTAAAAACAGTTGACAGTGACTTGACTTGAGACACTAAGGTATCTAAAGAAAGGGTACATGGATGGTGCTTAAGGCAGGATAGAAGGGGGAAGTGAGAAGTGGGAAGGGGAAGTGGGGCTGGGAGGCAGCGTTAGAAGTGTCCACACAAGCCTTGTCCAGGGAGAACGTGGATTTGACTTGAGAGAAGTGCTGGCCTGAGAAAGTAAGAAACCCTATTATCTTTTTATATATCTTCTGTCAATTTTAATTTAGCATAATCCAACTGTTTCAATCTAGGAGGATTTGCTATTGTTCCCAGATTTTGCTGATTCCCCCTCAGATATCATACTATGTGCCCTAAAGTTATAAATTTATTCTAACACTGATGTCACAACCCTATTGTAAATCAATGTTTTCCAAACCATGGCCATCAGTTAATGAGAAAAGTTTCATCAGCACTGTGCTTTCCCCAACACAAAGCATTTCCTTTTCTACCACACACTTGCAACACAATACAGGTCAATCATAGAAGATGGATGAGAGCAAACAAGAAAACCAAGAACTAAGTACCTTCAGGCTCAGTAATACAACTTTACAGAGGCAACTGTCTAAGAAGAGATGGCATGACCTCTATGTCAGCCCATGTGTTACATATGTGTTAAGTTTACCTAGTACCTGTTCTCTGCAGCGCTTAGGGCACAATAACTAGAACATCAAATGGTTATGAATCTGAAAGAACTCTCCTAAGGAAGGAAGGCAGGACGGATGGAAGGAATGAAGGAAAGAAGAATGGAGGATGAGGAAGAGAAAGGTCTTTCTTAGAGCAAAATGCCAGATAATAAATGCAGACAGAAGATGGAAACAGGAAGCACCACCATGTGGCAAAAGTCACTGAGGTGGGCTGAGTTAGGGAGGAATTGCCAGTGGACGTTGGTGGGTATAGATTTGATGAGGAACAAGATGCCAAATTTGGAGACACTGTCCCACAAAATACTAATCAGTTACAAAGAGGAAAACAGTAAATTTAATATGAATAAACCAACACGACCAGGTGGTTATAGTTAACATCTTGCGACTCCGACTCCAACGTTGTGCCCTGGGAGGAACACAGCATCATTTTGTGGGCTTCCACCCCGGAATGCAGTAACTGAACCTAGTCAGGAGGATATATCAGAAAGATCCTACCTCCCACGTGATTAAAGGCGTGTACTCTTAAACACTATCAAGAATAGAAAAGATAAAGACTGAGAAATTTTTCCAGATTGAAGGAATCTAAAGAGACACGAGAATTAAACACAATACCTATTCCTGGACAAGATCCTGGACCAGACAGGAAAAAGAGCCACTTTTGAGTTTATACTGCTAACACTGTGAACTGAATGGTAGTGTTGTACCAAAGCTTGCCTCTTCATTTGGACGTTGTTTACTGATTATGTAGAAGAACATCCCTGTCTGGAGGAAATACACCCTGAAGTACGTAGAGGACATGGGACATCACGTCAGCAGCCTGCTCTCCTAAGGTTAAGAAAAACACTGATGATCACACACACACACACACACTCACACACACACACACTCACACACACACACACTCAGAGTGCACACACAATGGAGCAAATACAGTAAAACATTAACAGAGGAGAAATCTGGGGGTAGAGTTCTTTGTTCCATTTGGCAACTTTTCTATAAATTTGAAATCATTTCAAAATTAATTATTTAAAAATTAAGCCATTGGAGAAAATATATATTATTATAACCTAGGTCATATATTTAATTGAAGAGAAGGATGTCAATAATGAAAATGAGCCTAATTTTTCAGCCACTAAAACTTTCCAATAGGGAACGTTAGCATTCTAATTGGCTCAACTCGACTTTAAATGGAACAATGCTTTATTCCTTGTGAAAGTGACTACTTTTTTGGCCTACGAATCAGATCTTTTTTGAGGAGTCTGAACTAAGACAAAAGAGTCAGCCGGTTAATAGCATCAGAAGCCACAAAAGTGGGAGCAGATGACCCTGGAGACCTATAAAGTCTATTCCATGGATCCAGCAAGTCTGCCTCATTGACTGGATTCAGAGCCTTTCAAAGGCAGCAACTGGACCTTGTGCTCCTGCTGCATCCCTCCGTGCCTGGAACAGATGCTCCCTGCCTCTTATACTGTGATGTGTACCACTCAGTCGTGAGGTACTCTGTAAATAATGTGAGGCACTCCATAAATAACAGCTAGTTGCCAAAGGGACCTCTTCCTTATAGAGAGGCCTTACGACACATTCAAAGAGATATACAAAAACATTCATTCATCAACAAGTAAAAGGATAAATGAAACACTATAGTCACAGAACAGAGTTCTTCTTACCTTATAGCAGTGAAATAACTTAGATCCATATCAAAGGATGCCTCCGAAAAGCAGGTTATACAATAATGACTGTATCACTTATGTAAATTTTCTATGGACTCAAACTCAAGACTGGAATTTACACGATCAGCTCTCCCAGTCTCCAGCTTGCCAACTGCAGATCTTGGCACTTCACAGCCTCCACAATCATGTGAGCCAATTCCTTATAATAAATCCTCATAATAAATATAAATATGTAAAGAGACTGGAACAAAACCTATTGGTTCTGTTTCTTTGGAGATAACTATAACAACAGGTAAATGTTTTAAATTTATTTATTTACTTATTTATTTATTTAGTTTTGGCTGCACTGAGTCTTTCTTGCTGTGCGCTGGCTTTCTCTAGTTGGGGCGAGCAGGGGCTACTCTTCGTTGCAATGTGCGGGCTTCTCATTGTGGTGGCTTCTCTTGATGCGGAGCACGGGCTCTAGGCGCGAGGGCTTCAGTAGTTGTGGCACGTGGGCTCAGTAGTTGTGGCTCACGGGCTCTAGAGCACAGGCTCAGTAGTTGTGGTGCACAGGCTTAGTTGCTCCGCGGCATGTGGGATCTTCCCGGACCGGGGCTCAAACCCATGTCCCCTGCATTGGCAGGCGGATTCTTAACCACTGTGTCACCAGGGAAGCCCTAGGTAAATGTTTTAAATGCTAATAAAATAATAGTTTTTAGTTCATGAATACATAACCTAAATATGCAAAACTATAAGAAACAGACTAGAAGGAGAGGCACTAAATTATGATGTTGATTGACGGGAGGATGGGAGATGGGAATGAGATAAAGGACAAAATGAAATTTATCTGGATGTTCTATTTCCTTTATGAAAAAAGATCACCGACCTAAAGCGGCAAAATGGGGATGTTTTTATTCTTGGTGGTGGCTGTAAGATGCTTTATAATTACATTGACACAGAAGGGGTTACTCATGATAACAACCCACTGAATCATTTCCAGGCCATATAATGTAACACAAAATATTGGCATATACCTAGGGTCTAAAATTAGTCCCGACTGTATGGTTGGAAAGCTAGCAGAAAACTCAAACTGAGTAGAATTCAGTTCCTGCAGTGTTTGATGTGAGACTTTTAAATGAATGTACTTGTCTTAAATGCTTTAAAACTTTGCAAATTGTTGTTAATTTCTTTAAGTAACTCATAAAATTGAAATGAAGAATTCTTAATCCACAGCTTTTCTCTGAAACTCTAATAATTGGATAAGTGCTTAATTGGCATGCTTCAGTTTCCATGATAGTGAGCTAATTTAAAAAAAAAAAGTTACAGCAAATATAAAGATAGTCCTGTAGATTTCAGCTTTAAAAATGCTAATTTAGGTACTCTAGTGAATCAGGCATATTGGCACCTACTTAATTTTATCACCTATATAAACTATCAAAATATACTCACCAAAAAGTATAGAATCAACCTATCTATAGAATCAGCACTTATTGTACAAGCACTATGTGGCCACCCCAGCTTACCCTTTTCTGAAGGAGGGTTTAACTATATAAATGATCATTGCTCATTACTATCCTATTACTACAGGAGACCTAGGGCTCTCTAATAAATGACCCTTGACCTAGTCTCTTATTACCTAATCGGAGAGATGAAAACATAAAACAAAAATAATTTCGTGCTAAATGACAACAGTGACTACAAGGGCAACCAGTAAGTGAGTGAGGAAAAGCTCACAGTGGGAACGTGGATGAGATGGAGCTGGCGGAGAAAAGAGTGAGGGATTTCCACACAGAAGGAAGCACATGAGCTGTACAGAGGCAGCAAGGAATAGAACTGGTGGGAGACAAGAGTTAAGTCCAAGTGTACACATGAGCAAGTTTATGGGATGCCATGGTATTACAGTTGGACAGGTGGAATTACAGAAATTTGGACTGAATGCTAAGCATTTGGGAAGTCTTACTGATTTTTAAGATGGGGTTTGACCTGATGATAGTACAATTTAGGAAAGATTAATATGATATAATCTTCTGAGGGCTCTCCACATCACTGCAGGTAAAATCAAAGTCCTTACAGTGGCCTACAAGGCTGTATATGATTTGGACAACTGTTCACTCTCTGACCTCATTTTCTGCTTCTGCCATCTTCCCTCACTTTCAGTTACAATGTCCTCCTTACCCGGCCTAACACGTGGCAGCCCTTGCACGTGGACTCACCTCGAACCAAAATGTTCTCCCCCAGACATCACTCCCTCACCTCCTTCGTCTTCCTTCAACTTACCTTGGGCAGGTAAACTGGTGCAGCCATCGTGGAGGATAATATGGCAGTTGCTCAAGAAATCAAAAATAAAATTACCATATGATCCAGCAATCCCACTTCTAGGAACATACCACAAAGAACTGAAAACACAGTCTGGAACAGCTATTTGTACACACATGTTCAGAGCAGCATTATTCACAGGAGCCAAAAGGTGGAACCAAGCCAAATGTCCATCAACAGATGAATGAATAAACAAAATGTGGGATACACACAGTGGAGTATTCATTAGCCTTAAAAAATACTGAAATTCTGGCACATGCTATAGCATGAATGAATCTTGAAGACATTATGCTTAGTGAAATAAAGCAGACGTCAAAGGACAAGTATTGTATGATTCCACTTATACGAGGTTCCTAAAATAGTTCTATACAGAAGAGAGTAGAACGATGGCTTCCAGGTGCTGGGTGGAGGGGTAAGTGGAGAGTTATTTAATAGGAGTTTTAGCTTGAAATGGCAGAAAAGTGCTGAAGATGGATAGTGGTGATAGTTGCACAATGATGTGAATATACCTAACTCCACTGAACTGTCCACTCAAAAATGGTTAAAATGGTAAAATTTTATGTTAAACATACTTTATGTCAATAAAAAATGTTTTTAAGTCACCTTCTCTGTAAACCCTTCCTGACCACCTCATTTCTTTTTTTTTTTTTTTTTTTTTTGCGGCACGTGGGCCTCTCACTGCTGTGGCCTCTCCCGTTGCGGAGCACAGGCTCAGGACGCGCAGGCCCAGCGGCCATGGCTCACGGGTCCAGCCGCTCCGCGACATGTGGGATCTTCCCGGGCCGGGGTACGAACCCGTGTCCCCTTCATCGGCAGGCGGACTCTCAACCACAGCACCACCAGGGAAGCCCCTGACCACCTCATTTCGAACCGCAAACCTCTTCCCCATCTGGCACTCTTATCCCCACCGTTCTCTCCTGCCTTTTTTTCTCTCCTCTCAGCGCCGACACCACCAAGCATACAAAGTTTCTGTGTTTATTGGGTTCACAGTCTGCTCCTCACTCCACAATGTAAGCTCCTGAGGGCAGGACTACTGCTTATTTTATATCGCCAGTGCCTACAACAGTGCCTGGCATTCAATAAGCAGTCAGTAAAGATTTGTTGAATGAATTATCACTGTTACACCGAAAGGACTAGAGTGGAGGGAGGCTGGAAGCAGAATTAGCCACACAGGCTGTGGCTGGGCTCCAAGAAGAAGACAGTAAGGCTGGGGCTGTCAGGTGTCTGTTTTCAGAGAAGAAAGTACAAACCTGAAAGACGCTCCCCAAAAAAGGATCTATAAGATTTGGAAACAGATTGGAAAAGAAAAGGAGCAGAAAAATGTGTTAGGATGGGCTCTATTTTGAGACAAGAAGAATGGAAACACCAACAAGAGAACTGGGGACGGGAGCTGGTTTTAATAAGATATAGAGCAACACAGAGCTGCCATGTCAGAGCTGGAGCTGGGGAGCTGCGACCCCTGCCCAAGGATGGATTAAACTAAAGGTGCAGTGAATACACCAAGAGACCACTTATAAAAAAGAAGAGGAAAGGCTGGAGCACGTGGCTTTGGTGGACACACACAGGAGAAAAAAGAAGAAAGATGGCATTCGGATGACATAAAAAGCTCCAGAATCATGGAAGCCAGAAGGGGAGTTCTGAGAAGTGGAGGGGCATTAGAAAGGGAAAGAGGCCACTCCGTTCGACAAGCAGGTTATTGGCAACCTTAGAAAATGGTTTCAAACACTGGCAAATCTTTTAGCCATGTGACTATTTTCAGAATTGTGATGTTTATAAAACTGAACTCTGTAAATAAAATTTTAATGTTTTAATTTTGAGGTTTCCTCCGCCAGGGAAGGAATGGAGATGTGTAGACTCCACTAGAAGATCAGCCCACTGGGAAGTGCTCAGGTGCAGCCTGGGATGGGAAGTGTGCCGGTGGCAGAGGTGAGGCACCAGGAGCCTTCCATTAAGAGCAGGTGTAGTTTTCCATCGTTATTCTTAAGGACCTCCCTAACTGATCGTCCCCACTTACCCAAGCATCCTTAGATCCTGATGACTTCAAAGCCACAAGGATCCCCAAGGCCCTACACGGTCTGCCCTGACGCCACATACACATCCTGATGGCCAGGTGACTCACCCATCCCCACCCTTTTCATGGATCAGGTCATTCAGGTACTGCCTGGGGTCACTGTACGGGATTTTGGCTCCCCTCGGCCTTCAGGTCTCTGCTCAAAGATCACCTTATTAGAGAGTTATTCCCTGACCACCTACATAAAAGCTCACCTGCAGGACCCCCATCCCTCTGTACTTATGTCTTTCTTCCTTTATTTTCTTTCTTTCCTTCATTCTTTCTTTCTTTACGTCCTTCCTTAGTTATTTATTTTTACGGTACTTATCCATACCTGACATGTTTTACTTGTTCACAGTGTACTGCCTTAGGGCACATAAAAGGTATTTGTTAATTGCTCAATCCAAGTTAATGACTTCTACTATGACTAGACAAAACTGTCTAACACAACTCAGTCACCATCTTCATACTTAGAATATCCTCTCTATCTACCATACTTTTCTCTAAAACTGTATTCTAACTGCCTCAATTCAGAGTAAGCCTTCTGAGGCTACCCATGCACCTTTTAGACTGCGATTCACAGTGGTTTACTTACACTTTAGACACGATTATGAAACATCCAGGTCCGATTTCTTTAACTACACTGGGTTAGAAATGGCTGACTGGATAGAAGACCTTTAGAAGCAGGTGTTTTAACGGCATGAATTAATATCTCTCAGCCTGAGAGGCGATAAGAAAACCACAAGTAGCAGGAACAAGATCAAAACACACACATGCACACAAACTTGTACGTTTGAAGATTCTTAGTGTAGGAAAAGCCTAGTAGTGTAAAAACCTCACTATTTAAAGCATGTTAATCAACGTTGATAATGATGGTTGCAAACTGTCAGAAAGTGGTTAGGTTGGGTCCAAACTCCACTTAGTAACCATGAAGCTGAAAATAAAGTTTTCTTTTAAGAAATTAAAGGGAAACCTCAAACTAATCTAGAAAATTCCTACAGGCAATATATGTTTTCTGATCATGCTGGATTCCTCTAAAATTTAGGGCTGTCACTAGAAACAAATAATGTAAGAAATATAACTAAGTACTATGCAAATAACAATATCTTATATGCAGTACTTTCAAGTTCACAAAAAAAAATTTCTTTTAATTTCATGAGACAGGTAAATCTGAAAGCGGAAAAGCAGATTGCATTTTTGAACTCTACCCAGCCTTTCTGACCCCTGTTGAGTTAATAAGCACTTGAACATTAAAAACCCAGGTGATGAGAAAACCATAATTCAAAGAGACATGTACCACAATGTTCATGGCAGCACTATTTACAATAGCCAGGACATGGAAGCAACCTAAGTGTCCATCGACAGATGAATGGATAAAGAAGATGTGGCACATATATACAATGGAATATTACTCAGCCATAAAAAGAAACGAAACTGAGTTATTTGTAGTGGGGTGGATGGACCTAGAGTCTGTCATACAGAGTGAAGTAAGTCAGAAAAAGAAAAACAAATACTGTATGCTAACACATATATATGGAATCTTAAAAAAAAATGGTTCTGAAGAACCTAGGGGCAGGACAGGAATAAATACACAGACGTAGAGAATGGACTTGAGGACACGGGGAGGGGGAAGGGTAAGCTGGGACGAAGTGAGAGAGTAGCATGGACATATATACACTACCAAACATAAAATAGATAGCTAGTGGGAAGCAGCCGCATAGCAGAGGGAGATCAGCTCGGTGCTTTGTGACCACGTAGAGGGGTGGGATAGGGAGGGTTGGGGGGAGACGCAAGAGGGAGGGGATATGGGGATATATGTATATGTATAGCTGATTCACTTTGTTATACAGCAGAAACTAACACACCATTGTAAAGCAATTATACTCCAATAAAGATGTTAAAATAAATAAATTTAAAAAATAAAGTCATACAAGCTGGAAAAAAAAAACAACAGGTGATTTGTTATTGTTCTGTCTTGAAATTAAACACTCTAAACGTTCCACAGCTTCAGGAGAGAGGGGTAGAGTAAAAGGAGTTAATTTTTACTGCTCTACAGTAAAATACTATTATTGGCTTTGACTAAATATAATTCAGAAATCTGAGAGTCAGACTACAGCAAGTATAAGGCTATGTTTCTTGCATAATTTGTTCCAGATGAGGACATTTTATTCATGAGAGTTCAGTCATCCCATGTGCCACTGTGTGTGCCACAGCAGTGACTGAATCCAAGCCAAGGATAACAATATTCCAGGGGAACCCAGCATCTTCAAACACAGCTTCCACCCAGCTAATAGGAGATGGCTGATAAAGACCCATGCATTCTTTCATTTAACAGATATTGAGCAACTGTTGTTATATATCTTGTTTAACACACATGCATATGCATTTATGACATGTCAGACACATGTCCTAATTTAACTATTAATTTACTTGATCCTCATAATAACCCAAAGAGAGAAACACCATTTTTGTCATCATTTCACAGATGAGAAAATCCAGGCACAGAGAGGTTAAGCAACTAGTCCAGGGTCAGAGCTAACAAATGTGGGAGCTAAGGCAGTCAGAGTCCAGAGCTAGGCTCTTAACCACTGAGCTCAACAAAAGGCACGAAGCTAAGCAGTGGGAATCTACTGGGAAACAAGATCAGTGGGTCTCTGCCCTCTTGGGGGCTTACCTTCTAGCCAGGAGGGATTGGGAAAGAGCAAACAATACATAACAATTTAATTACAATAACCGAGTGCCACAACGGAGAAGTGACAGGATATCTCAACACAGAAGGGTAAAGGATGATGGAAGACATTCACGGAGCTCTCATTGATTCCTCACAAAACCCTGAAAAATAACCGATAATATTCTTATTGTAGAGATGAGGCAGTTCCAGCTGGGAGAGGAGAGGTGAAGGCCAGAGGCAGGAATTGCCCCTAGTTTAAGCAGTCCCAACACCGGTCTGGTTGTTAGGAGCAAACTACATACTTGACTTTCTTCTAGATCCTTTCCACAAATTGTGTCCTTTTTGCATTAGAGTTGATCCTCGGCATCCGCAGGGGATTGGGTCCAGGACCCCGCAGATACCAAAATCTGCAGACGCTCAAGTCCTTTATATAAAATAGCAGAGTGTTTGTATATAACCTGTGCACATCCCCCCGTGTACTTTAAGACATCTCTAGATAACTTACAATACCTAATGTTAATGTTACATAAATAGTTGTAAATACAAAGTAAATGCACGTAAAAAGTTGTTGGGCACACAGCAAATTCATTTGCTTTTTGGAACTTTCTGGAATTTTTTTTCCAGCTATTCTCAATCTGCGGTTATTTGAATCCATAGATACAGACAGCCAACTCTATAATAATTTAATCTCTTCTGCATGTGGCACTATGAGAGGTTTAAGCATTTATCCTGGGTGTCTTGTCAAATCCAGGAGAGTGAGCACTCTGACAATAGTCATTTAATACCAAGCACTCTGCTCACATAACACTGTAATGCATGTTGGTTAGCGGCACTTACCTGAAATTAATTCCTCTCATTGTTAACCTGAGGCTGCTCTATCCTGATAGCTGAGGAGTTACAGTTAAGGAGATACGAGTCAGAATAATAAACAAGTATCTAATGACTTCACTCCACGGGCCAGGCTAGGTGTTTTCACAGGTTATCTTATTCAAACGGTGAGAAGAGATCAGATGTTTCAGATAAGACAGATGTGAGAAGCTGCCGGGGCTGGCTTAAAAACAAGCTATTCCACTAGCTATCTACCTAACGTTTGGTAGTGTATATATGTCCATGCCTCTCTCTCACTTTGTCACAGCTTACCCTTCCCCCTCCCCATATCCTCAAGTCCATTTTCTAGTAGGTCTGTGTGGAAAGCAGCCGCATAGCACAGGGAGATCAGCTCGGTGCTTTGTGACCGCCTGGAGGGGTGGGATAGGGAGGGTGGGAGGGAGGGAGACGCAAGAGGGAAGAGATATGGGAACATGTGTATATGTATAACTGATTCACTTTGTTATAAAGCAGAAACTGACACACCATTGTAAAGCAATTATACTCCAATAAAGATGTAAAAAAAAAAAGCTATTCTGTCATTTTAAAAGTACTATAAGGAAATTAAATACAATCAAGAGAATAGAAAATCTGCAGTCATTAAAAATTATGTTTGCGAGGAGCTTTCAACAGATGAAGAAACAGTCATGTTCTAATAATATTTACATAGTCAGAAAAAGAACAAAAATGGATAAGGTATAAGACCCTTTATAGACTAATACATATATATATATATATTTTTTTTTTTTTTTTTTTTTGCGGTACGCGGGCCTCTCACTGTTGTGGCCTCTCCCGTTGCGGAGCACAGGCTCCGGAAGCGCAGGCTCAGCGGCCATGGCTCACGGGCCCAGCCGCTCCACAGCATGTGGGATCTTCCCGGACCGGGGCACGAACCCGCGTCCCCTGCATCGGCAGGCGGACTCTCAACCACTGCGCCACCAGGGAAGCCCTAATACGTATATTTTTATACATAAAACATTTCTGGAAATACACAAAGGAACAGTATTACTAACGGCTCCCACAGGGAGATGGACAGAGGAAATTTTAACATTTACTTTATACCTTTCAATTGTTTCCTATACATAATTTTTTAAAATGAAAACAAAATTAGATTTAGGAAGAATTTTTAAATAATGTGTAAAAATGGTGACAATGCTTAGGCTACAAAGTTACCTGAAGTGGAAGGACAAAAGTTTTTTAATAGGCAATACTTTCAACTATATCCCCGTCCCAATACAAGGAACTAGAAATTTCCTGAAACTGAAACCCTGAGGGGTCAGTTTTCACTTTTTTACTTTGTAGGCTTTACTACTGTTTGAAATATTTACACTAAGTTTTTATCACTTTCACGATAAAAAAATCCAAGTATTACATAAGAAATAGAATATAAGAAATGTACTCATATAAGTGATAAAATTATAGTAGTTGCTTTTGCCACATTCTCAAGTCAAATATAAAGAAGCCAAGATTGTCACTCTAAAATTAATAATTCAAAGGAAACACTAAAAGATCACCTTGCTGAAATACAGCCAAATGTGGGCTCAAAGTCCTATTTCAAGGAAGACAGAATCACACCTTAAGTTTAAATACTTTTGACCGAATCTTTTTTTCTCCTCATCTCCTTTGCTATGGTGTTAACCCTGCCTTCTTTCAAACAGCCATCTGAGAAGAGAAGATGATAGTGACAATTAGCTGGAGTCAGGTCACAGACTCCAACCTCAGGGTGACCGGCAACTACCAGCGGACCAGAAGCCTCTTCCCTCACCTCTTAGGCACTGTTGGTTTCAATAGCTCCCGATTCCTTTTGGACTTTAGTTTTCTCTAAAACGTTACCTGCCTCCACAAAGTATTAACGCAACCTGCAACTTACAAAACAGTGAAAGGAAGGAAATTAATTACTGCTTTAAGTTACCCTGATGCTGAAGTGTCATTTATTAGCAAAATATGGATCCTCTTTGCAAGCTCTTCTGGAAAACGTATAGGCATCATGTTTACTATCATCATGCATTGTCCCCTTTGAGGTACAAGATCCTTTGTGAGCAGGGAGTTCCAGTTCCTCTCTGCTGGGGTAAGCACACTACATTCTCTCTCTCTCACTTTTTACAACCAAAAGCTCAGGGCACAACACAAAAAGCAACTACTAAGGACTCTGAAAAATGAACAAAAAGGGTGAATTGTGGAGGAAAGTCAAAACTTAAGAGAAGTGACCTAAAGGGGTGAATTTCCCAGGTTGTTTTATTTCCTTTTACTCTGGACCTCTGTCACACCCTGACACCATCACAGAGTTCCACAGAGAGCAACCGAGCAGTCAGCACAGCAGCATGAACAGCTAAATCTTCAAATGAAACCCTGTCTTTTGGGCTGGAGGGACCTGGAAAAGGACCCTTGAAGGCCAGAGTATGAGTGGAGTCATAGGGAGAAAGATGATGGAGAAGGGAATCTCCCAAGTCTATACATAAGGCGGCACAATTCCCAGCCTCACCTGGAGCTGTGCATTCATGGGACAGACCCAAAGCACCACAACAAAGGCTTTGAAAACTGAACTGAGATTAGAACTACCACCCACAGAAGGTGACGTGGAAATTCAGTCTGAATCTAGCCAGGTTCACTGCCTGTAAAAACAAATTTAGAAAAGATATTGTTCAGAGGAATACAATAGGACCCAGAATCTACGTAGCATAATATACACAATGTCCAGGATACAATCCAATACCAATTCATATACAAAGAACTGGAAAAATATGACCAGTTCTCAAGAGAAAATACAATCAGATTCCAACCCTAAGATGACCCAGAGGATAAATACTATAATATCCTCCATGAGGATATGAAATGAATGGAAAGACAGAAGTTCTCAGCAGAGAAATAGAAACTATCAATAGAAAAATATCCAAGTGAAAATTATAGAAATAAAAAAATATATCTGAAATTAAACATTCACTGGATGGCTCAACAGAAGAACAGGGACCACAGAGGAAAGAGTGAGTGAGCCTGAAGAGTGAGTGAAATTATCTAATCTGAAGAACAAAGAGAACAAAATTCAGAAAAATAAGCAGAGCCTCAGGGACCTGTAGGAGAAGATTAAAACTTCTAGTATTTTTGTCACTGGAATTCTAGAAAAAGAGGAGAAAAAGACAGGCGGAAAAGTTATTTGAAAAAGTAATAGCCAAAAACTTCCCAATTATTAAAATACATAAATTTATAAAGGCAAAAAGCTCATAAACTCTAAATAGAATAAGCTCAAAGATAACCACCCTTAGACACATCAAAATCAACTGCTTAAAAGCAAAGATAAAGGAAAAACCTTCATAGCAGCTAGAGAGCAATTACACATTATATATAGGGAAACAATTATTTGAATGACTGAAGATTTTTCATCAGAAACGAGAAAGGCCAGAAGACAGTGAAAAAACATCTTTAAAGTGCAGAAAGAAGAAAACAGCCGACCTAGAATTCTATACCCCTTGATAATATCCCTCAGGAAAGAAAGCTAAATAATGACGTTTTTAGACAAAGGAAAAGTAAGAGAATTCATTTTTGGCAGAGCTACTCTAAAAGAAATGTTAAAGGAAGTGGTTCAGGCTGAAGGGAAATGATACCAGAAACTTGGATATTCACAAAGAGCAACAACAGAAATGGTAAATATCTGGGTAAATATAAAAGGCTATTTTCCCCAGTTCTTTAAAATGTATATAATTGCCAAAAGCAAAAATTATACCATCGCTTAGTAGGGTTTTCAATGTACAGATGTAATTTATGTCATAAAGGTAAGTGGGGGAGGATAAAGGTACCTATACGGTCATAAGGTTTCTACATTTTACTTGATGTAGAACGATATTAACCCTAAGCAGACTGTGAAAGTTTAGATAGGTACATTGGAACTCTCAAACATGCACCGAAATTTTTTTTTCAGAGAAATAGTGCCAAAAATCCAATAGAGAAATGAAAATGGAATACTACAAAGACGATTCAAATCATCCAAGAGAAGACAGGAAAGGAGAGAAAGAGGAACAAGTAGCAGAGGGACATTGAGAAAACAAATAATAAAATGGGAAATGTAAATCCAATCATATCAGTAATTATATTAAATGTAAGCGATCTAAAAATACCCATGTAAAGATAGAGATTGTCAGAATTTTTCAAAATAACAAGAACCAACTATAAGCTGCCTACAAGAAACCCATTTTAAATACAATGACTTAGAGAGATTAAAAGCAATAAATGAAAAAAGCATATCATGTGTATAATAATCAAAGGAAAACCAGAATGGCTATATTAATTTCAGTCAATCTTGTATTGTTGCTTCTCTTAATCTTTAATCCCTCTATATTAATACATTTACTTACAGAGGCTTTTCCCTCATTATTCATAAAACCATTTCCAGGGTCTTAACCTGTGTTTGGCAATGTTTTACAAAATATATCAGCATACCCCTGCCCTTTATGAACTTACCATCTGAGACAGACAACATTAATTCAACAGTTTATTAATATATATTTATTTATATTGATATATACCAAAAAGATCTAAAGTACATATTTGGGAAAGGTGTTAAGTTCCCTATATACACAGAAGATTTCACAGGCTTTAAGAATGGCATGGAATTCTCACTAAACTTACAGTTTAGGTGGTTTAAAAAATAATGCTGGGGAAGACAGAACTCATACCAGAAGATTGAGAAAAAATATATGTATTTTCAGAAGCAACTTAATGTAGGTTTTGATTCAGCATGCCTAAAGCAAACATAGGCTATATAGTACACAGATAGATAAACCTCTTAAAATTTTATTAGACTTATAAAGATTAGCAACAGTATTAGTTGGATCATGCCTATCACTGAATCTTTTTTTTTTTTTTTTTGCTGTACGCGGGCCTCTCACTGTTGTGGCCTCTCCCGTTGCGGAGCACAGGCTCCGGACGCGCAGGCTCAGCGGCCATGGCTCATGAGCCCAGCGGCTCCGCGCCATGTGGGATCTTCCCGGACCGGGGCACGAACCCGTGTTCCCTGCACCGGCAGGCGGACTCTCAACCACTGCGCCACCAGGGAAGCCCTGCATCTTATATTACAATGATAAAATAATGCTTTGGGGCTTAACCTGATAGATGTCCTTCCAATCAATATTTTGTATCTAGCATTCTCACTAGGAAATTACAGCCTTACAGGCGCCCCACCTCCTCTCCACCAGTTGTTTTTTTTTAAAGTGACAGAGAGAAGAGGGAGACAGAGAGGGAGGGAGGGAAAAAGAAGGGGGGGGTGATTATGCAAGGGTGTGGACACTTCTGCAATGGAAATTCACCAATTGTCTAAAACATACAGATCAGGGTCTTCAATGCAAAGTTTTCAGTTATAATTAAAACTAGGGGAACAGGCTGATCGTTTTAGGAGAAAGTATAAAATGAAGATAGGGAAAAGTGAAGAACTGAACCCTGTAGTACATGCGGACCATCACTGCACTCCCCCACCTCATGTGTTTTCAATATATTTTGTGATTTGATAAAAAAAAATTCTGCTCTTTCTAAGAGGAATATTATTTCTATTTTACAAATGAGGCAACAGACAGACAAAAAGTACTTAATAGTATAGGCATCCATCACTTTTATGATACAGTTCATTCCTGGAAACCACACTGAAAAAATCATTAAGTGGACTGTGTGGAATTTATTAAAATTATTTACTAGAATAGGTTTGAATTTAGCAATGAAAGCTAGTGACAAATAAGTGGATAAAGACATGGAGAGGTGAAATACTGGTCCCTTATTTTGCTATATCACAAGGAATGTCTGGAGGAATAAAAAACTAATTACACAGACAAGCAGGGACCGTCAGCAGTCACAGGTATAAATACTGACCTATACTCTAAGGAAAATCAACAGGAGGAGAGACCCAAAGCAACTGCTACAAATTTGCAGTTAAAAGGCAAAGAGTAGAGAGCCCAGAAATAGACCCATACAAATACAGTCAACTGATCTTGGACAAAAGAGCAAAGACAATACATTGGAGAAAAGATAGCCTTTTTAAGAAATGGTTCTTGAACAACTAGATATATACACGCAAGGAAAAAAAATGAATCTAGACATAGACCTTATACCTTTAACAAAAAATTAACTCAAAATGGATCACAGACCTAAATTTAAAATGCAAAAACTATAAAAATTCTAGAAGATAACACAGGAGAAAACCTAGGTGACCTTTAGTTCAGTGGTGACTTTCTAGATACAAGATCAAAAGCACAATTCATAAAAGAAAAAATTGATAAGATAGACTTCATTAAAATTAAAAACCTCTGCTCTGCAAAAGATACCGTTAAGAGAATGAAATGACAAGCCATAAACAGAGAAAATCTCTGCAAAACACATGTCTGATAAAGGGCTAGTATCCAAGATATACAACCACCTCTTAAAACTCAACAATAAGAAAACAACCAAATTACAGAATGGACAAAAGATCTAAACAGACACCTCATGAAAAAAGATATACAGGTGGCAAGTAAGCATATGAAAACATGTTCAACATCATTTGTCATCAAGGAAATGAAAATTAAAACAATGAGGTAACATTACACACCTATTAGAAAGGTTAAAATCCAAACGCTCACACTGGTGCTACAAGTGCTGGTAAGGATGTGGAAAAGAAGCTCTCAGTGGTTGCCGGTGGGAATACAAAATGGCACAGCCACTTGGGAAGACAGTTCAGCAATTTCTCATAAAACCAAACATACCCAGCAACTGTGCTCCTTGTTTATTTACCCAAAGGAGTTGAAAACTTACATCTACACCAACACCTACACACAAATGTCTACAGCAGCTTTGCGCACAACGGTCAAAACTTGGAAGTGACCAAGAAAGTCCTTTGGTTGATGAATGAATACACAAACTGTGGTACATCCAGACAATGGAACATTTTTCAAAGATAAAAAGAAATGAACTACCAAGCCACAAAAAAGCCAGGAAGAGGATGTGTTAACTAACCTTATGGCAGTGATCATTTCACATATTGTGAAATGTTATATGTCAATTATACCTCAAAAAAGCTGGAAGAAATAAATTAAATAAATACAATCAGTACATCATTCAAGACTGCATACTGTACAAGAGAAAAAAAATGTTATGGACATGAAGGACAGTGTGGAGTCAATTTATGGCTGAAATCCAGACAGTTGGCTGGATACAGATAAGGGTTTGGGGTGGTTTTTTTTTTAAATAACTGTACTGTGTGTAGGAGAGTATCCTTATTCTTGGGAGGTGACTGGGTTAGAAAAAATATGAATAATATGGATGAACGTGAAGAAAGGGCAAGAAAGCAAGCAAATGGAACAAAGTGTAGGTGCACCTGGGTGTTACTGCATACAGGTGTTCATTGAGCTGTTCTCACAACTTACCTTGAAATTATTTCCAAATAAAAACTTTTTTTACGTATATCCCCAAAAAAGGCATGGAGGAACCTTAACTGCATATTGCTAAGTGAAAGAAGGCTACGTACTGTTTTGAGTCCAGCTACATGACATTTTGAATAAGGCAAAACTATGAAGACAGAAAAAAGATCAGTGGTTCCTGGGAGGGGGGAAGAGATGAATAGGTGGAGCACAGGGGATTTTTACAGCAGTGAAACTATTCTGTATGACACTGTAATGATGGATACATGTCATACTTTTGTCAAAATGCACAGAATGTACGGAACAGTGAACCCTACTGTAGACTACAGACATTGGTTAAAAACAATGTATCAGTGTTGACTCATCAACTAAAACAAAGGTACCACACCACTATAAGATGTTAATAATAAGGAAAACTGCAGTGGAGGTGGGCGGTGGGAAGGGGAGATGGGACAGACGTATGAGGGAATATATGGGAACTGTTTCTATACTCTCCATTCATTCTTCTGTAAAATGTAAAACTGTTCAAAAACTAAAATCTATTAATTTTTTTTAAAGCAAGGCAGTGTGTCACTTTTTGTGTTCTTGTTTGATGCTTATGGATCAAGATTTTTAAATGGCACCAAAAGATATTTTAATTTCCTTCAATTTCATATGCTAGAACTGTATTGAGGCAAACAGCTGAAATAGAAAACCACCTAATGAAAGCCTGCCTATCATTTTCTATGTCTACTTTTTCCATTAACTTCCAAAATGCCTAGTTGTTCATTTGTTTACTTTCATAAAGAAAATGCATTCTATTCCATTGTGAGCGATCATGAAGCATTATTTCAGTCCGCAAGGATGTATCTGTGGAAAATAGCCCTCTCTTCACATCCCCTTAAACCTGGAGCCAGGACAGCTTCAAATGACTCTCCTCAGGGCTAGAGATACTAACAGTGCAACTTAAATGTTAAATACCTCAAAAGAAAGAAATTTTGGGTAAAAAGACACTAAAGACCGTGTTCTTAACTGAAGGAGACACACACACACTCACTTACTTTGAAAAATAGCTAAGTATAAACTCTCCCCACAAACACCATCAACAAGCAGTTAAGCATTTCAGCTGCTCAGGAGGAATGCTCAGTTTGGAAAGATTCATGATGATGTGTCTGCAAAGGAAACTATCACCTTACTGGTGCGGTTAAAATGGAGAGATGTTTTCTGCTCTGCTTCTTAAGATGTGTAAAAAGCCTGGTACTAAAAAGACAGTACTTCTGTCGTGTTAAATGACACGTAGAATTTTCTCCTGGTTGCGCTTTTAATAAGCAGGGCCTAACTTTTAGCTTTGAATATGGTGGTACAATATTTTGAACACGCAGATATTCCTGACCTGTAGTTCTCAAAGTGTGGTCGCTGGACCAGCAGCATTGGCATTACCAGGGAACTTACACAGAAGCGCAATTCTAATCCAGATCTACTGAATCAGAACTTCCAGGGGTGAGACCCAGCCATCTGTCCTCACAAGCCCTCCAGGTGACTACGATGCCCAGTGAAGTTGGAAAGCCATGGTTCTAGACTTCCTAAACATGGAAACTGTCTTACCTTCCTTTCTCTACGTTGACTGGAACCAATTATTCAGTTAAGCCTGGCTCAGGCTCTCACATTCATAACACTAGTATAGCTGGTGAAGAATCTCATCTTTTGGGCTTCCCTGCTGGCGCAGTGGTCAAGAATCCACCTGCCAATGCAGGGAACATGGGTTCAAGCCCTGGTCCGGGAAGATCCCACATGCCGCGGAGCAACTAAGCCCGTGTGCCACAACTACTGAGCCTGCGCTCTAGGGCCCGTGAGCCACAACTACTGAGCCTGCGAGCCACAAGTACTGAAGCCCACGCACCTACAGCCCATGCTCCACAACAAGAGAAGTCACCACAATGAGAAGCCCGTGCACCCCAATGAAGAGTAGTCCCCGCTCGCCACAACTAGAGAAAGCTCGCATGCAGCAACGAAGACCCAATGCAGCCAAAAATAATTTAAAAAAAAAAAAGAATCTCATCTTTTGATCCCTACCTTTCCACCATGCTAGAACATTCACACACTCCCCTAAGGCAGGAGGAAGACTCACATCCAGTGCCAACTCTTAACCAACATATGAAGAACTCTGTTTTCTCAGTTAAAAAAAAAAAAAAAGTCTCTCTCTCCAAAGGGTTTGGCCTTTCTTGATAACCACAATACTTCCATCCTATACTGGATAATGATTTTCAGTTTACAAAGCACCTCCAGATACACTAGTATGTAATTCAGCTGTCACAATAACCCTGTGATGCAGATTCTCCACTCCCCCTAACATTTCACAGAGAAGGAAGCTGAAGCTCAGAGAACTCTTGAGTAACCCGTCACCAGTCCAAGACCAGCCAAGCAGGAAGTGTACACAGCCTCCACGGCTCACGCCAAGCACGATGCTGTACGCAGTCTTCATCAAAGAAACATTAGCTATGTGATCTTGGATGAAGTATTAAAGCTCCATAAGCCTCATCCCCACATCCATAACAGAGAAGTAAAAGTAGTACCCACTTCACAGAGTTTATGTGAGGATTAAAGGAGATACTCCATGGAAGGTTCTAGGAACAGTGCCTGGCAATAGCATGTCTGCAATAACGTTAGCCGTAATTACTGATCCTGACAACACCACCACTCCAGCTGTTACAACACTGCAGTCACTACTGCTCCAGTAAGTGGGCATTTTTTAACCTATTACTGTTTTCCTTTACTCCTGCCTTCAGAGTTCTTATACTGTCCAGACCATCACATGTTGAGTGCTTATGCAGTAGACGTGATCCCGTCATCTACTGGGCTACAGTGGAATTTACAATAGATTAAACCATCAAAAACCTTCATAATAGACAGAAATTTTGTTAGCAGCTATTCCAAACACCTGACACTTTTATTTTTATTTCAATTTAAAGATTAGCTTTTACAAAGATAAACCAGATGATTATGTCAAATGTACACAGCCTTCACCCCGGAGAGCTTCTTGAGATTCAAGGAAAACAAAAACCTTAACTAAGTCTAGCAAATTGAAAAGCTGGCTCCGGCTCCTTGCCACTAAATTGATCAAAGATAGTCTGAGTCTCCAGTGGTATTAATGAAAAACAGAAACTCTTCTCTGAGAAAATCCTTCCAGATATGTGCCTGATTGCAACCCTTTGAAGTTGACACAGCTGAAATCAGATTTTTTGCATGAATTATGCACTACAGCAGAACAGAAGGAAGACCACTCAGACTATGACTCATCGTACAAGAAAAAGCTAAAGACACAACTTGTTCTATGCATCTGGGAAGCCAATATTCCTGAACTAGGTGAGAGGCTCATGGCGGGGGTAACTTCAGCTATGGAGGTGCAGCAGCAAAGCCCACGGAGCTAATGACTTCAACAACTGCACAGACTAACTCATGTGTCTTTGTGGCTTCTGTCCCACTGACTTCAAAGTCCATTCATCTAATCTACCATAACTAATTATTTAACTCCTCTGAGCAAATGAGAAATTAACATTCATTTTAATTCATTTCAATTAAGTCAACATAAACCCAACAAAATATGCTCCAAGTCTAACTGTAAAACTTCACTTAATTTTTTCCCTAAATCACGATTCGAGTTTAAATGCCATAATTTATTTTAGCATTTATATGCTCCATCTACGAATTCTACAAAGATTGTTCGTACTTACTGAATTTCTGAGGCCTCCATAACAAAATGTTTGAGTACCTTTGAAAAACGTTTTTAATGATTCTTCTAAACTTATCAAAAATTCAACTAAAGCTTAAATTGTTGTTTTCTAAAAGTAAATAACTTCTAAACTGAAACTACTTCTAAATCAAATGTATTCATGCTGGTACTATTTCAAATTCATCAAGACCCAAGATAATAGATGTTCATAGTTACATATAAATGGCTTATTAGCTCAATAAGTAAACCCATATTTGAGGAAAACAACTGCTCTGTCAGCTTGCCCATGATTCCAATATTATTCCTACTTAACTTATATAACAGATTAAGCATTTATTTCTCAACACTGAAGTCAAAAGCAAAGTCAGTTTGTCAGATTATGAAGCAAAGCTACTGGAGTTAGAGAGTTGCATATTTTAAATGCCAGCTTTGGACCTAGAGCTAATGATGGGTCAGGAATTACTTTATTCACTCCATTCAATATTTATACCTAGAAACCCCAATCAGCTACAGTTGACCCCGCCTGATCAGGAAATTTAAAAAAACTTCTGAGCAAAGGCAAAATAGGTGGTCACTTGAAAAGCTGGCTCGCTGTTGATGGCTTGTAACTGTCCCTCTTTCAAACCACAAACTCCGCAGGACAGGATCCCCACTGCACCACCTCTCGGAATGGGGCTCAAGTTGGCGCTCAGCTTTTGTTGAAGTGATGTTTCATTCTTACATGCTTTTTGCTACGTTATCACTGAACCGGGCCTTCTAACCACTTGCTTTTGCCCATGATATGTGTGTGGTCCTTATTCTTGCCTGTCTTGTTGATGTGGAATCCACACCCTACCCAAGACTTCTATACAGGCACTTATGTCCCCAACCAACTGTGGCTTATCTGAGGGCTCCCACTTTCCCTTTTATTCTTAGATGTATATCTACTCTGTTAAGAATGACCTTCCCCAGTGCTAGCTTCTCACCCTAAATCTACTGGCCCACACCCGAATATCACACAGTTGAAGCTGTGGTTATGAGTCAGAGGAGGGTATCTGGCTCTGAAATAACTCAGAGAGAGAGAGGGAGAGAGAGAGAGAGAGACAGAGAGAGAGCGAGCAAGCAAAGGCTCAAAAGTGTTTCTGTTTCTCCAAGTTCATGGGTCCTTTATCTCACATTTGGCTGAGATCCCAGACATCAGTTCTCAGGCACATGGGTGGCTTTGGATATGTACCTAAGCAAATACAATCTTCAAGAATAAATTAAAAAAAATTTTTAAAAACAATAAAAAACACAGAACTGGGAGTTAACATACCTGTTTTCTGATCCTAATGCCACTAAGATCACACCACTGTATGATCTTGGGTGAGTCACTGTCTCTCTAGGTCTGTTTTCTCGTTTGTAAAATTAAAGGACGGTAATCTCAAAGTTTTCTTCTAGCTATGAAATTCTGTTATTATATTCTGCAAAAGCAATTGTCCAGTAAATTCCCAGCCATGTTGAAAGGCTTAAGATATTATCTACTGTTATTTACTCACGTCACTTCTCCCCTCCATGAGTGTGGACAATTGAAACTTGATCATGTACTCTAAAGCAAAGACATTGGGAAAAATTCCCATATCAACTTTTATTCTACCAGCACATCTGAGTGAGCAATTCAATGCTCCTGTTGATAAAAGCACTCTGAAAGACCATCCATATCAACTTCTCTCACAAATCTAAAGAAGCAGAACCCACTGGCTGAGTACCTACTATGGCCCAGGGATTTAGTTAAGCACTTTCCTGCATTTAACTCCAATCCTTGCATCTGAAAGGTTAATAGGATCTCCATTTCACAAGATCAGAGAGATTCCTTAAAGTATCCAGAGTCACAGCTCCGATAAGTTGGTGGTGTGCTTTGGGCTGGCCAACTGGAAGGAGCTGAACGAACCTTTAATATCTCAGTCTTGGATAGAGGTAATCACAACACACTGTCTGTTACACCATATTCACGCAGTAAAGCTTTCTGTTGCATTTAACAGTGTTTACACTGTACCCTTCTCAAAAGATGGGCAGAAACAGGTTTTCCTAGGAATGGCTTCAAATTTGTCATATGTGAAAAAAGTCTGTAAGAAAAAAAATCATACATATGTACATAAGACAAAGCATCTCTACTTCATATATTTTAAAAACCTAGTTAGAAATAAAAACATGTTTTTGACCCTATCACTTTGAATAAGTAAACATAAAAATGGGATGAATAAAAATAAAGATGAAAATAAATGGGAAATATAAAAATCATTTATTTTGACTCAGTTTTTAAACTGTCTTCTAAAAACGGAGAGGTATTAGTACTGCCAGATAGTAAAAAATAATATAAAGTTACGATAATTAAAGTAGCCAAGGGACTTGCCTAGTGGTCCAATGGTAAAGAATCCGCCTTCCAATGCAGGGGACACAGGTTCGATCCCTGGTCGGGGAACTAAGATCCCACATGCTGCAGGACAACTAAGCCCACGCACCATAACTACTGAGCTCATGCACCTCAACAAGAGAGACTGTGTGCCACAAACTACAGAGCCTGCGTGCCCTGGAGCCCATGCACCACAACTAGAAAGAAAGCCCGCGCACCACAACAAAAGTTCCCACATGCCACAAGGAAGATCCCGTATGTTGCAACTAAGACCTGATGCAGTCAAAAAGTAATAATAATTATAATAATAAAAGTAGCCAAAATGCAATGGAAATTTAGTATATGATAGGGATAGCATTTCAAGTAAGACAGGAAAATAGGGATTATTTAATAAATCATGTTAGGACAACTGGCTAGCCAATTGGGAGTGGGGAGGACTAAATCTGGAGTCCTCTTCCTGACACCAAAATTAATTCAAGACGAATCAAAGATTTAAACATAAAAAAAAACCGTAACATACTAGAAGAGAGAATTTTCATTAAACATAGTAAATAAAGTAAATGTTTTATCTCTAAGCCTTCTTGAAACCCCCCAAAAATCACTATAAAGAATAAACAAGGGAAGCTTCCAAAAGGACAAAAGACCATAATAACAGATAAAAGATATCACCAAGAGTGAGTGGTGGGGCTTCCCTGGTGGCACAGTGGTTGAGAGTCCGCCTGCCGATGCAGGGGACACGGGTTCGTGCCCTGGTACGGGAAGATGCCTTTGAGATACTTTGAGATACTCCACGATGCCGTGGAGCGGCTGGGCCCGTGAGCCATGGCCGCTGGGCCTGCACGTCCAGAGCCTGTGCTCCATGACGGGAGAGGCCACAACAGTGAGAGGCCCGCGTACCGCAAACAAACAAAAAACAAAAAAACTGGTATTATATGGAAAATACAATAAAATATTCATACATTAAAAAAAAAAAAGAGTGAGTGGCGACTGATCCAGCCAAGTGGAGAGAGCTGAAGCCCACGTGCTTGCCAATGATGGAAGTCAAAGAAAGACACCCCACTCTTAGGTGACAAGAACCACCTGGCGATCCCAAGAGCATGTAGATCCTGATTCAGTAAGCCTGGCAGGAGGCCTGAAGTGCTGCATTGCTAACAAGCTCCATGGCGATGTGGATGGAGGCAGCTGCTCTGGGGTCTACGCTTTGAGTAGTGAGGCTTTAGCGCAGAGGATGCCAGAAACATTTGAGACCCACTGGCATCAGAAACCTCTGGAGGTTGGGGGAGCAGAAGAACTGGTCCTAAGTCTGTAGAAGGAAGAAGGAGACCTCCAGATTTGGTCCTCAAAGCCAGGTGACTGCTCTCTCTAGCCCCAGCAGAGGAGGGATGATTTACTCCTCGACAGAGTGAGTTACAGAGGACCTGGTCACTGGGACACTGAGCACAGTGACCAAATCAGGGGACTAAGTTAAAATATGTAAACCATATAGGACCTGCAGCTCCATTTCATTGCACAGCTCTCAGGATGCAGGCAGCAGGCTCATAAGCCCTCAGGCAGGGAAGAAGAGGGTTGCTCTCTAGGGAAACTGACTAAAGAGGAAGTACAGTGGACCCTTGAACAACACAGGTTTGAACTGCAGGGGTCCACTTACAGGCAGATTTTCTTACAATAGTAAACACTACAGTACACAATCCACTAGGGGTTGAATCCTGGGATACAGAGGAACCATGGTTACACAGGGCCCACTGTAAGTTGTACGTGGATTTTCAACTACACAGAGGGTCGGCGCCCCTAAGCCCCGTGTTGTTCAAGGGTCAGCTGTTCTCTGAAGGGAAAACAGTGATTACTCAAACCACATAAAAATTAAAATCTTCAGTCCTGAAAAAAAACATAATTAAAGTCAAAAGACAAAAAACATGAGATGTTTATAATACACATGAAAAATAGCTGATTTATTTTTGCATAGAGAGCTTTTATAAATCCACAAACACTCCCCCCCAGTGACAAAAACATCAAGTAATTCACAGAAATTTTTTAAGTGGCTTTAAAACATATGAAAATGGGCTGAATTTCACTTAAAAATAAAGGTAAATTAAAATACCATTTTTCACATAGCCGATTGGCAAACATTTGAAAGTTCTGTTACATGTCACATTACAAACCTTCCTTAGTGGGACTATAAACAGGTATAATCCCCTAAGAGAATAGTTTGATGATACCTATCAAAATTCAAAATGACCCAGCTTGGGGCTTCTCTGGTGGCGCCGTGGTTGAGAGTCGACCTGCCGATGCAGTGGACGCGGGTTTGTGCCCCGGTGCGGGACGATCCCACGTGCCGCGGAGCGGCTGGGCCCGTGAGCCATGGCCGCTGAGCCTGCGCGTCTGGAGCCTGTGCTCCGCAACGGGAGAGGCCACAACAGTGAGAGGCCCGCGTACCGCAAACAAACAAAAAAAAAGACCCAGCCACTTCACACTAATAGGAGTTTATCTTAAACATCCACACGTAAACAAAGATATATGCACAAAAATAGCCATTGTGGCATTGCTTTTAATAGCATCTGACTAAAACTGAACTAAAGATACACTGATAGGGGATTGGTTACGGAAATTACGAGAAATATATTGTTGTGTACTACATATGTAAAATATATATTTTATGTGTTAAAATTCTACACAACCATTTAAGTGAAAAACTACAAAAGAGCAGATACAACATTTATAGAGAGACATATACGTTTGGATATGCACAGAAGAAGTCCCAGGAAACAACTGCAAATGCTCGTCTCTGAGAAGGGAGTTTTAATTTGCATTAAATACAGCATTTACATTTGACAGTTTTTCCACAATAAGCCTGTATTGATTTTTCCTTAATCAGTTTCCTTCCCAAGAATTACACAAGCAAGTTGATGATAACAGGATGATAAGATAAAGAGGATTCTAGAGAGGAGCACAGTTAATGTGGTGCCTGGAAGCTGAGACTCCTTTTTCTGTCTGAGAATTGGTTTGGGGGAGATGTTAACTTCTTTTGCTACTCTTTCTTTCTGTACCTGAGAAATGGGAATAATAAAACACAAGTTTATTTTAGTGTATAATTTTAGGCCTGCAACAGCGACAGCAACTATTTATTTAACAAACTTGTATCTCATTTACGTATTTCAAACCCTGTCCAACTCATTGCCTTAGGCTTACTTAGCCAACAGAAATGGTGAGTCTGGACTTGCATTCTGAGAAGGTAACTGTACTCCAAATCTGCTTTGGAGCCTTGAACTCACCATGCTACAAGAACAAACATGACCCACAGAAGTGTAAACACTACCACATCAGGGGCAGGAGTCAGCAATCTTGAGAAATGTTTGACTGATGGAAATGAGTCTAACAACTTGATTTATGAGCCAATATACTTCACACTGATTTTCAAATGCCATGAATTATTATTAATGAATAACTACTTAGCTACTCCTTGTAAACTTATGGCTTTCTAGCTCAAAATCTTGGACACAACTCCCATGAAATAGCAAGCAAGATATTACATATAATCGTCCATGTATTTTTCATTAAAGTATCACCGCAAGCCTTATTTTTATACCACCATTAAATTTAGTCACTGAATCTAAATTTATGGTTTTCCTTTACCTTATGATTTCACCAAATCCAGAATCCATATAGCTTTGAACCTATACATTTCAAACGTTTTTTAAAAATAATAAATTCCACAGTGTAAAATTCTTTTTCAAAGAGCTACTTTTAAAAAGCCATCCTAGAATGTCTTTATTCTTGCACAACAGATGCGTGTTCAAGTATTTAAGAATGATGTGTCGTAATATCTGAAATTTACTTTGCACGGTACAGAAGAAAAAAATAGAGAGAGAGAGACAAAAAAATGTTAATCATTGAATTCCAGTGATGAGAAAGTTAAGTATTCATGTCACTTTTTTTTAGCTTTCCTGTATATTTGAACATTTTCATAAAAGTCAACAAATTTTAATATATGCTATTCTACAGGTATAAGAACATAACTTTTCCCTAAACAGAAAAGCATGAGGAGATAATACGATGCCTGGGAGGTAGGATGGGGTGGGCAGACAGCTGTACTGAAGAATAACCTAGTTCTAGATTTTAAAATTTCTCTTGAGTTCTAGATTCGCAGTTACTTGTTGAATCTTGGTTACTTGTTACTTGGTGACTCGTTGCGTAAACATCTTTCTACCCTCAGAATAGCTTAATCATAAGGTGACTACTCAAATAACAGATTATTAGAAAACCTCACACAAGGAGGGATTTCCCTCACTCATGATTTCTTATACAAGGTGATAACATTTACTATATCTATAAATGACTTTTATTTGTTATGAAAGAATATAACAAAATACTATTGCCTTGGGCTTACTTAACAGGAATAGTGAGTGTTTTGTTGTATTTTTTTATATAACAAATGCTGAAAAGGGTATAAACATATGAGATATATAAGTTTGTTAAATAAATGATTGCAGGAGATGTCAAAAAGTTCAATATTATAAACTTGAATGAATTTCTTTTTGTGTTTTATGGATTATTATTCCTATTTCTCAGGTAAAGAAAGAGCAGCAAAATGTCTTTTCACGGCAGATATTATTAAATTTCCTTCCTACCCAGAGCCCCAATCTGTTCTTCTTTGTTAAACAGCATGTTAAAACAGCTGTTTTCTTTATAGAGTAGGATAGTGTGTCAACATCACATCAAATTTGCAGCAGGTTAAGTCAGGGTGGGGCAGTTTCTCATACAGTTGGAAGAGGGGGGTAAATTGGTTTGATTTTTCGTGAAAGACTTCGGCAGCATTTATTAAAATTTTAACTTTGTACATCCTCTGACCCAGCAATTCTACTTCTATAAGTTAGGTTACAGTAATACACCTGAGTACAAAGAAGTCTGTATAGGAATGATGTTATAGCATTGTTTCTAACAGCATTCGTAAACAAATAATCCCAAACTATGGGATATTAGTATCATATTAGAAAGAATAAAGTGGGTTCTACATTCACCAACGCTGGAAAATCTTCAAGGCATAATGTTAAGTAAAAAGAAAAATAAGTTTCAGAATAGCACTTAGAGTACATCATTCATGTTTTAAACAAAATTTATATTTCCGTGTGTGTGTGCGTGTGTGCGTGTGTGTGTGTGAGTGTGTAGGTAAATGCATTGAAAAAGTGCTGGAAGAACATATATATCAACTGCTTATTCTGATCACATCTAAGGAAAAAAATTGGATTGAGAAAACAGTGAAAATGGAAAGTTGTTGCTTTTTTTCTGCATTGAGAGTTTCCCAATGAGATTACAGACATATAACACCAGGTAATATTTTTAATGATTTTAAAAATGGAAGAGGTTTTATAATTTTAAATGCTCAAAATGTTTCAAATACTGTTTGTTTTGTAGATTAATCATTTTAGATACCAAAACATTTAAAAATCCACAAATGAATATCAATACATTAGAAATTAACAAATAGTTACTGCTGAGACAATACTACACCAAGAGTTCACAGTATATTGTGTTATTACAGTCCCAAGAAAACTAGGGGGAAAATTCAGAAGCTCCATTTAAAACTAGTGTGAAAACCCCATTATCTCTAGAATGCATAATTTGGAAGAATATTGTTCTACCATACTCCCCATAGCTCTCAGAAAAGCTCTGAAAACTTTGTCCCTCAACTGCAGTGTCATGGTCATTTGAACATTTAAGATTATGAAATGGTAGTCATAGAGCACTGAAGATTTTATCAATGAAATAGATTATTTTTAAAGAAAACCATTCTATTATTCTGTGAGTCCAAAAACAATAGATTTTAACCAAGCTGATTTTAAGATATCCTCTTTATAGAAATAAGCAGAAAGTGATCCAATATTTTCTGTGTTTTTGGACTAAAACATATGGATATGAACTAGTTGAATCTATGTACAAAAATCACAAAATAATAAGAGCCAGAAAGCAAATGAAAAAGAATTACCCGCAGGAACATAGGAAGGCTTCAAACAAAAATTTTAAAGAAATTGCGGGCTACATGATTGCTTGTCAGAAAAGAGAAACCAGGATTCAGAAAGTGATTATAAAATTTTTAAAAAGTTGTAAAAAGAGAGAGCAGAACAGAGGGAAAATATTTTTTAAAAGATTAAAGCAACGTTAAGAGCAAGAGGATAAACAGAATAAACATGAGTGAAAGGGACACCTGGCTGGTAGGTTTGACAGAAATTAATAAAACCACATGCAATAAAGTATATTAAAATATTGTACAGAAAAGGATATGAAAGGTAGACCAAAGAAATCTGACATATGTATAATTGGTATTCCTGAAGAAGAGAATAAATGGAATAGAAGATATATCCAAATATGGAACAGAAAAAAACTTTTACTATTTAGAAATATTTAGATTAAAATATACATGTTTTTAAGGTAAGTATAATTTTCAAAACACAGCAAGTCTTAAAGATACTATTTTCAAAACAAACACAGTATTTCTATATCACAAACACTTAGTGTTCAAAATACATGGCTTATTCAAATTCAAAGTCTGAGTCCCTTGTCTCAAACTACAAATCCTCTCAGACCTTCTACATTCAACGAACAGGACATAGAAGCTTTCCAAACATACACGCATATCCCCTGTTTAACATCATTAATGTTTTCTTTTTAAAGTAAAGACATTGTATTTTGTCCCTTCATTAATTCTTATAAAACATTCTCACTGGGCTTCCCTGGTGGCGCAGTGGTTGAGAGTCCGCCTGCCAATACTGGGGACGTGGGTTCGTGCCCAGGTCTGGGAAGATCCCACATGCCGCGGAGCGGCTAGGTCCGCGAGCCACGGCCACTAAGTCTGCGCGTCCGGAGCCTGTGCTCCGCAACGGGAGAGGCCACAGCAGTGAGAGGCCCGCGAACCGCAAAAAAAAAATCTCACTAATTAAATAAGATGGGAAAGAAAATGAATGTTTTTGACGACAGTTCTTTCTCTCATTCACTTTCCCCACATCCTCTTCCTATTCCTTTCTAAACAATTTCTTTAACGTATTAAATTTTATAGCCAAATACTAACCCATTTGGTATATAAGTACACACACACCTTTACCCAAGCATGTGTACAAACTTAACCCAAAGAGAAGAAATATGGTTCCATGCGTGAGGGCAAGTACGAGAGCAGAGCTTATGTTTTTCTCTATAAGGAACCAATGACCTTAAGTGGAAGAATGGGTATTGCTGCATAGATGAGGAATTAAAGTTGCCTTTCATCTTCACACTGCAAATAATTTTTCCTTAATTTATAAAATGGGTAAAAACTAATAAGGAGGAAGCTTCTACAGTGCTAGTGACGTTCTATTTTCTAGGTCCACATTCTGATTAGTGAACGCACGGATGTGTTTACTTTGTTGAGATAATTCAATGAGCTGTACGTTTTACGTGTACTTTTGCGCATGTTTCTGTACGTATGCTATACACACAGAATAAAAAGTTTACGTTAGAAAAATAAAGCACTTTTCAAACAACACCATATAAATATTTGTTAAGCAAGCGATGATTGTACACTTGAATGATGGGTTTACAGCAAATACCCATTAGGGAATTAGCTGAACTGGGGTTCCACCAAGGTGGAATTTTAAGCCAAAGTCAGGGCTCTATGCTCCCTTTTGTTGTACACATATGGCAGAGAGAGAGAGCCACTCCCTCCCTCCCTCTCTCGCTCTAGCTCTCTCTCTCACTCTTAGTCTCTCCACAAATCTAAACACTCCTCAGGACCAAAAAGACTGTTTAGTTTCACCTGCAAAGACAAGTATAATCTGTGTCAACTTCCAAATGTATCCTCATACACTATTTACTTTCAGCAGTTCCCATTCAGAGCAGCCTCCTGACTCCTTAAAGTTGGCTTTTAAAAAATAGGGCAGTAAGAAGTTTCTAGCAGCTAAGTGCATCTAATTCAGAAAAGCTTTAGACAATTTGAAAGGACTGAAATTCCTTAGATTTGACCCCTGAGTAAAGAATTAGATATTGGCTGGGAAAATGGAATGGAGAGAAAGGCTAACCACGTTTGGTTCTCCTTTTAATGCAACATTTTTAACTCATCTTCAATTCTGCAAAAGGGGGAAAACTGCTTGCCAAACAATAAACTCTTGCTTTATAATTGTGGGACGTAATAACCAATTCTACTTCTTTTTTTTTAATCAGAAAAAAGAATCTGAAACTATGAACTTATTCTTGAAAACAGAAAGAACATTTATTCCATATTGTTTATTACTTTTTAAACACACCAAAAAACTGAAGTTATCGGAAAACATACTTGATACGATTTCAATTTTCTTAAATTTACCAAGGCTTGATTTGTGACCCAAGATACGATCTATCCTGGAGAATGTTCCAAGAAAACCATAATTCAAAAAGAGTCATGTACCAAAATGTTCATTGCAGCTCTATTTACAATAGCCAGGAGATGGAAGCAACCTAAGTGTCCATCATCGGATGAATGGATAAAGAAGATGTGGCACATATATACAATGGAATATTACTCAGCCATAAAAAGAAACGAAATTGAGGTATTTGTAATGAGGTGGATGGACCTAGAGTCTGTCGTACAGAGTGAAGTAAGTCAGAAAGAGAAAAGTAAATACCGTATGCTAACACATATATATGGAATCTAAGAAAAAAAAAAAGTAATGAAGAACCTAGGGGTAAGATGGGAATAAAGACACAGACCTACTAGAGAATGGACTTGAGGATATGGGGAGGGGGAAGGGTAAGCTGTGACAAAGAGAGAGTGGCATGGACATATATACACTACCAAACGTAAAATAGATAGCTAGTGGGAAGCAGCCGCATAGCACAGGGAGATCAGCTTGGTGCTTTGTGACCACCTAGAGGGGTGGGATAAGGGAGGGTGGGAGGGAGGGAGATGCAAGAGGGAAGAGATATGGGAACATGTGTATATGTATAACTGATTCACTTTGTTATAAAGCAGAAACTGACACACCATTGTAAAGCAATTATACTCCAATAAAGATGTTAAAAAAAGCAAAAAACTGAAGTTAGCACAATGGGAGGTGATAGCTCTTATTAGTAACCATCCTTCTAAGTGGATTTTGCGCAAACTCACTATTCCCCTGGGAAATGTGAGTAATGACAGAACAGCTGGTAACCGGGGCTCAAGATCAAAAAACCAGGGGGTCAACGAATCAGGAGGTTCAGTTTACCCAGGTTACCTTCAATTCGAAGCAGAGGAGGATCTAAGCGGTAAACAGAAGATGTGGAATCTTCACTAAGTGAAAAGAAGCCAGCAGTTACAAGAAGTGATAAGCCCTGGTCTTAAGCTGGTGACTAGTTGCCCTCTACCCGATCGTTGATGGCTTGACCCTACTCCAAGGTGTGGGCCGGCTGGGGGCAGGGGCACAGCATGGGTACTGAGTGTGGCGAAAGCCTTCTGCTTGCGTAGAGCCCCACGGCGAGAGCCTGCCTCTGAGGGAGGCTAGGTCAGAGCACTGGAATCTCCTAACACTTCCTTCGTTCAACTCTAAGATACAGTTCACTGCAATGTTTATTTCAGGAGCCCAGTTCTTTCCAATAAACCACAGGCACCTACCACTAGCAAAAGAAAGCTGTATACTTTATACAGCTCAACAAAACCATGAATAAAAAATACACACACAGAAAACCACTTGATCGCCTGAACACTCCTTAGAAATAACTGCCGAGTTTATGATGGCCACCTGTATACCTATTTTTGTTCTCTCCTCCAGTCCCTTTGCAATTCTGCAAGCAGCCATTTAAGTGTGGGTGCTTAACCCGCGCTGGGCTGAAAGCGGGAGGAAAATAAAACTGGGTGCGTGGTCTCAGTAACACAGGACAAAACGTGCTGGGGAGCAATCACCACACTAAGAACTGGTCCTGGGTATCTGCAGAATGAGTTCTGCTCTCAGGAGCTCCAACCCACATTTAATGGGGAGCCCTCCAATCACATGGTTTTTTAGAAAGCCATGAAATGTACATTGACAGTGGGGCAGGCAACACATCTCAATCACCCGGGATGCTTCTCCCCACAGCCAGCCTCATTTACCCGTAGGAAGAGGAAGAGTAGCCATTTTTATTGTAGAAATACTCCTGGCTGGTGACCAGACCAACTTGGGCGTTACAGAGCAAACTATTAGGTGGGGTGACCAACTGTTCCAGTTTTTCCTGGGCTGAGGCGTTTCCTGGGATAGTTCCAGATATACTGGGATCAGGTGGTCACCCTACAATGGCACTGTGAGCATCCCATAGCAGCCACGCTCTCCCAGGACCTGGACCTGGGTGGGTGGCACAGAGCGAGTTACTTCATTTATCTCTATAGGCTTTGTTGTCCTGATACAGAAAATGGGAAGTAGAGATTCCTAGCTCTGCCAGTATTTCTCAGAGTGTGGTTTTCAGAACATCTGTACCCTGAAATAGCATCTGGCAGAGGTGTTCCAAGAGGTGGTGGGATAGGGGTGGTAGGAACAGTGTGCTCTGGTTGGGGGGGGTATTTTTTCACTCTATCAATTCTATGTTTAGAATTTGCTTCACATGGTGCTAATAAGAAGCAGACCAACTTTTAGTCAATTTTATTGTTTTCTTTTAAATCTATTGGTAGGTAGTACAGCCCCTTACTGCCTGCACCCAGGGCAGACCTCTCCCACCACTACCACCCCTCCCCTCCTACTTCGGTACAACACTGGTGTGTAACACATGATAGACTCAAATATTTTTTAATGAACGAGTTTTCAATTTCCTTTCTAAGCAGAAAATCTGTGACTCTGTTAAACTATTACTGAATTAAAATAGAGGCAGTTTTTGGTAATTTGTCACTCCACAGCACTGCAGTTTCATCTTTGCCTTACTTCCTCATTTAAAAGACAACCCACCAAAAATGTCGTATTTGATCATCCTAAGATGCCCTCTATCAGCGCCTAAAGAAACTAGCAGGCTTGTTAATCTATTTACACAGCAAACTTAATGATATGCTTAAGCTGTGCAGAGCTGCAAAAGTGCCTTTAGTAGAAATCAGGTACAACCCCCTTCTGAACTAATTTGGTCAGGCTAGGTTAGCCGTATTCATACCAAAGGAAGTTCAAATTTGAGGGTGTAGATTTGTTTCTCTTAAGGAGAAAAAATACACATATTTATTATTTTCAGCTAATTCTGAATGTCTGCATCTTCACAAGTATGATCCCAAGGACACTAGACTGAATTTCTTTCTTCTTAAGGATAAAATTAAGACAATCCACGAGGGTTAAAATTCTGAAAGAAATCAATAAACGTCAGTCTCAAGGCTTTCCTTTCTCTGGGAGGCTCTTATGAGAAAAAGAAAATGTCTGAGCTGTCTAAATAGTAACATACAATCTCAGCAAAGTGCATTACATGACTATGAGATACATAAGGCCCAGCTCTTCACTAACCTGCTGGGATTGTTTTCTGCTGACTACAGTTGGAAGAATCAGAATGTTCCTTGGAGGGGAAAAAAGCGAGCGAGCGGGAGAGAGACAGAAGAGGAGAAATAGGGAAAATAAAACTCAAATGGCTATGCCAGCAACCCCAGCTAGTGAAAGCAGGAATACAGCCTGACATACACATTCATGACATAAAGGTAATGCTAGTAAAGGGTTTCAGAAATCTCATGGTAAAGTCTCATTTCTAAACCTTCAATAAACTTGAAGAGCAAGTAACTACCACCTCCATGAACTAGGCATTGCCCTAAAGGCAATGCATGCTTTATCTCATTTAATCTTCACAACAACCCTAAGAGTTTCAAATGGAAACTAAGCATGAAGAGATTAAGTAATTTGCTCCTAGATAGGTGTCTAGTAGGTGGCATGGCCAGAATCCAGTCTAGGTCTTAAATCAATATAAATGGTGAATTTGATGTTTGCCATTACCAGTGGTTGAAGACCCAATCAATTTTCCCTGGAGACCACGTGCAATAAAAAAACGACCATCAGGGCCAGATGGGGCAATGGGAGATAGACTGGGATATTTGCATAAGGCATCCCTCCACTGAAAGGCAGTTTCCAGAGAAAACTCCATCTAGTGGAAGACCATCTTCCTGGGCTCTCTCTAAAGGCTGAGCCCCCTGAGAAAGCTTCAGGCTCTAAGTGGTACACAGCTGCCCATCACTTGTCTAAAATCCTACCATTAGAAATCCTACCATAGTTTTCTGCCACCAAATACAAGGAAGTCTCTGACCTACAATACACTATTAACTGTTGAGAAGAAAAGGCTAAGAAGCATTCTCCTCCCTAAATAGGCCTAGCGCTGAAGAGATTGGGGCTTCAATGCCTCTTTAAAACTCTAAATATTTACTTGTCAACAGAACAAGTAAATCCTCCAGCTCCAGGATCAAATCCATAAACAGATTCTACTGCCTCTATAAGCCATACCCTCTCCCGACCCACCCCCTGCCCCAGAAAACACATACGACACATGAAATCACATTACAGAATATTATTTCTCGGTCATACTAAATACTGTAGTGTACCACGTTATCAATTATTTTTTACACAATGTATATGTTTAGGAAGCAGCTGAGTCTCTTTCAACTACATTTTTGCAGATAGTCTTCTAATATCACAAAGTAGCCCCATTCCCCATTTTATAAGTGAGAATACCAAATTTCAGAGTATTCTGTTCACTACGGAAGAGCTGAGAAAAGGCAGTGTTTGGATTTAAACCCAAGTTTCCAGTCTTTCTGATACGTCTTCCATTTTCCTTTTAATTCTAGTTAGGAATATACTTTTTTTTTTTTTCTGAAACCAAACACAAATACTTTTTTTTTTACGGGGTATCATTTTACATCAGTTCCATGAAAACCTAAAACCAATTTGCTGCACTCAAGTTAGGTGGCATAACAGTATTTTAAGGAATACACATTTCTAATTAAGTCCTATAAAAGTACACAACAGTAACATAATTTAAATGCACTGTCACCCTCCAGTGTATCCAAGCACTCAAAGATATCCACACTCCCACTGACACACAATGCCCTTATATTCTCTTAATCTCCAGCATGCCTAAGTGACTGATTCTCAATTTTCCTTCACTCAAGCTATTGTGTCCAAAACTGCCACTCTGCTTAGAGCACCAAGTCACTTTATTCTGCTTTGAAATGGTGATCTACAGAGCCACTTAGACTAGCTGGCAGCTTTTACTCTGATACTTGCCAAACTGTGTCCCTGGACAAGATTTTTGATGGTTTTCTTTGCCTCCCTCCCCCACTCTTAACTCTGTGCTGTTCCTCTGCTCTCTAAACTAAACCTCCCTGTGTTTTTAAAGGATCTGTAACAATGAGAAGCAGAAGGAACGAAGGTGGAGAGGGAGAGAGAGAGAAAAGAAGAAAGAGAGAAGTAAGGGAGGGAGGGAGGGAGGGAGGGAGGGAGGGGAAAAAGAAGGAAAGGAAAGGAAAGGAGAGGAAAGGAGAGGAAAGGAAAGAGGGAGGAAGGAAAAAAGAATCACAATTACAGCTTCAGGACAGCAACAATAGCTTTGTAACCTGAAAACCTCACAGATAAGATGTGGCATTTATATAGGCACTGGCAAGTCACAAAATGTTACTCCTAGGTCACTGTGTGAAAAAGGCCACCTAGCGAAGGAATGTATCTTCCCTGCAATGAAAAACCATTTGGGTGTAAAATAGCTAGTGGGAAGCAGCCGCATAGCACGGGGAGGTCAGCTCGGTGCTTTGTGACCACCTAGAGGGGTGGGATAGGGAGGATGGGAGGGAGGGAGACACAAGAGGGAGGAGATATAGGGATATATGTATATGTATAGCTGATTCACTTCGTTACACAGCAGAAACTAACACACCATTGTAAAGCAGTTATACTCCAATAAAGATGTTAAAAAAAAATTAAAATTAACACATGTACACCTTAAAAAAAAAAAAAAAAAAACCATCTGGATGTCTCCAGCTCCACCCCTGCCAAAAACAACTGCCATGAGCCAACTGTGAGGAGATAAAAGCAAAAATAGGAATAGGAAGCAGGAGTGGTCCGAAAGAAATTCACTTTGAAGACCAGTAGTGAGGAAAAGAAAGTCCTCCTTAAAAAAAAACAAAAACAAAAACCTGCCCAAAATATTCTCATAAATGAATCATAGAAAGCTGTGTTTTGTACAACGCAACTTTGAAAACTACTTTTCAATAATATACTTGCCACTGCTTACAATCGATTGCCTTATAGCATACAGCATTTAAGGAAAAACTATGTTCAAATTTTCAGGTGTTTAAATCATTTGCTTACAAAAATGGTTGTGCAATTAAATCGAAAAATAGAGAGGAAAGTCAGATCTACTCTTCTTCCATGGCAAAAGCTTCCATTGGAAGAATCTCTGGCCTAGGTCACTCGCCTTACTAGAATTTGATCCTATCTTCCTGGTTTGCTTTAAATGGATCGTGAACTCACTAGGATCCCTTTACTTTAGTCCGAGGGATCCTCCGAAACTATACAGTGTGCTTTTCCAAAGACACTTTGCTCTCCTCTTCTGGACATGCCAATTATTAAACTGTTATATCGATAAATAGATTGTAGGAGGTTGTTTGGTTGAAGTACCTTTCAAAAAAGGCCCAGGGTACTTGAGTGCTCTCTGGCCTTCAACCTTCCTTCCATCACCCTTCATGGAAGTGATACTTATTAATAACTAGAAAACTGTCAAGTTTAGAAAATGAAATCAGGTATTTCTAGTAAATGACTTTTTCTTTAGTCAGTGAATTTTCTTTTTTTCTATTATTATTATTTTTAATTGTGGTAAAATACACATAAAATTTACCATCTTAAACATTTTTAGTGTACAGTTCAGTGGCATTAAGTACATTCACATTGTGTAACCATTACCACCACTGATCTCCAGAACTCTTTCATCTTGCAAAACTGATGAAGTACATGAGAATACTCATGAAACAATAAGTCCCCATTTCCCTCTCCCTCCAGCCCCTGGCAACCACCATTCTACTTTCTGTCTTTATGCATTTGACTATTCAAGTTACCTCACATAAGTGCAACCTTACAGTGTTTGTTTTTTTGTGACTGGCTTACTTCACTTAGTATAATGTCTTTAAGCTTCATCCATGTTGTAACATGTGTCAGAGTTTCCTTCCTTTTTGAGGCTAAATCATATCCTATTGCATGTATATACCACATTTTGTTTATCCATTCACCTGTCGGTCACTTAGGTGGCTTCTACCTTTTAGCTATTGTGAATAATATTGCTATGATCATGGGTATACAAATATCTCTTTGAGACCCGCATCTCAATTCTTTTGGGCATATACCAGAAGTGCAACTGCTGGATCATATAGTAATTCTACTTTTAATTTTTTGAGGAAACTCCATATTGTTCTCCACAGTGGCTGTACCATTTTACATTCCCACCAACAAGGCAAAGGGTTCCAATTTCTCCACATCACGACCAACACTTGTTATTTTCTTTCCTTTTCTTTTTCTTTTTTTTTTATAGTAGCCATCCTAACGCTTGTGGGGTGATTTGCATTTCCCTAATGTTTAGTCTACTAAGTCGCTTTTATCCAAATGTTCAGAGAAACAATATAAAGGTGTTTAGGCTCTATCTCTGACTTTTCCTTCATAAAAACCCATTCATTCTTCTTTTTTTTAGTTTTGTTTTTAATTTTTTATTTATTTATTTATTTTTTGGTCTGCAATGGGTCTTTGTTGCTGTGCGCAGGCTTTCTCTAGTTGTGGCGAGCAGGGGCTACTCTTCGTTGCGGTGTGCAGGCTTCTCATTGCGGTGGCTTCTCTTGTTGCGGAGCATGGGCTCTAGGCACACAGGCTTCAGTAGTTGCATCATGCGGGCTCAATAGTTGCGGCACGTGGGCTCAGTAGTTGCAGCGTGCAGGCTCTAGGGCGCACAGGCTTCAGTAGCTGTGGTGCGTGGGCTCAGTAGTTGTGGCTTGCAGGCTCTAGAGTGCAAGCTCAGTAGTTGTGGCGCTCAGGCTTAGTTGCTCCACGGCACATGGGATCTTCCTGGACCAGGGATCGAACCCATGTCCCCTGCATTGGCAGGCGGATTCTTAACCACTGCGCCCCCAGGGAAGTCCCAAAACCCATTCATTCTTAATCCCTGAAACTTATTCCAAGCCCTTTCTCTCTGCCTCATCTTCCATAATAAAGTCAGGATATTATCTACTTCATCCTCTTGCATGTATCCTTTCCAGCATGTATTAATAGAATCTGAGAAGCTTCCTTCCTGATGATGAGGACTTAGGTTGTGGAGGAGAGGCAGGAGGCAGAAAGAAGTGAGTATAAATACATGACTAGAGAAACAGACAATACGAAACCATCCCGATTAAAAAAAAAAAAAAAAAAATCAATCAGGGCTTCCCTGGTGGCGCAGTGGTTGAGAGTCCGCCTGCCGATGCAGGGGACACGGGTTCGTGCCCCGGTCCGGGAAGATCCCACATGCCGCGGAGCGGCTGTGCCCGTGAGCCATGGCCTCTGAGCCTGTGCGTCCAGAGCCTGGGGTCCACAACGGGAGAGGCCACAGCAGTGAGAGGCCCGCGTACCGCAAAAACAAACAAAAACAAAAAAACAAAAAAAAACAAAGGCCACCATTTCCTACCCAAAAAGTTGAGAAGCTCATCTCAGTAGGAAAATACACATGAATTCACAGAAAATGAAATACAAGTGACGAATAATAAATATTTGAAATAAGTTCATCATGAGTAACATAAAACACACATTACAAGAGTAGCATTTTTTTCAACTTTCAAAGAAAAAGATTTCCTCAAATAATCATAATCTGCATGCTAATAAGGAAATACAAATGAATATAATCTTTCCCAAAACGAATCTGGTGATTTGTATCTATCAAGAACATTAAAATATTTATCTTTGGGCTTAGAAATGCCACCTCTGGGGAACATTCCTTAGGAAGTCATCAGTAATTGGAAGATTTATATACACAAACTGGAAACAGCCTAAGTATCCAACAATAAGAGGGGGACTAGTGAAATGAATTACGGCATATCCAAAGCGTAGAATAATGTGCAGCCACTGAAAACACTTTTGAATAAGTTTAATTACATGGAAAATGTTCAGATTATATCATTACATAGCAAAAGGCGGCATATAAAACCATATATATATACAGTATGAGCTCATGATACTTGCTTTAAAATAGGAGATCAAAGAAATTATTAGGAGATCAAGAAACCTGGTTCTAGATGCCTACCTTGTTATTTTAAGCTGTGTAAAGTTAGGTGCATTTCCTAAATTTTCTATCCTTAGTATCATCTGTAAAATATTGGGAAAATTAATAGCTACCACACAGGGCTTATAAGAGGATTATACGATGTAAACCATGTAAAGTAATAAACTCATACTAGGAAATAAATATTAGTTGTTATTTTTTTAATTAAAACTAACAACTGTAGTCACTTGCAGTAGTCCAACATAAAACAAAACAAAATGGTGAGCTCCAAGTTACAACTTCAGACCACATGCCCTGGGCACGCCATCATCCATAGCAGTACCCCAAAAAAGACATTGTGAGAGTCACCATTTTGTATTCAATCAGGCCATAGCACAGGCATTTGAAGAAGTCAATAGAAACTATGATGGCAGGAAAAAGTGATGACAAAAGAGCTTATGAAATCATTTTTTAAAAAGAGAGGATGTGGGAAAGAAGGAACCAAAGAATAACTTTAGGCATAAAGATTTTCAGGGCATCACTAATACAGAAGGATCCTTGTAATACGAGTGGCAATCTTGCTAACCTCTTATTTTTACAAATAAGAAAGAAAAAATGCCCCCCTATCAACATTAAGTGGCACACTAGTTACTAGCAAACAAAATTTGGAAACTCTGGTATCTTGACTCCAAAGTGCTTAAGAAATAAATTGATCAAATGAAGATGGGAGGGGAAAAAAACAATATAATTTTGAGGGTCATGGCTTTGTAAGAAATAGATGACCAACAGCTTTAGAAAATCTGGTTTGCTTGGTGATGGAGGAAGGAATGTTAAGTGCATGTAATAAACATTTAAAATCTTCTATGTACAACATGGACCGAGATTCTAGTGCTCACCAACGAAGTGCTATCAGGTGAGTAAAACAGGTAAAGAAAGCCTGAGGCAGGTGCAGTGATCTCCTATAAAGCCATGCGACTGGTCTGATGATGGAAGAAATTCATCTGAAACTCCATTATCTTGCCAAGGCCACCTGCCCTTCCCCATCACAGAAGACAAAACACTTCTGAAATACCTTTGGGACTGGAACTGAGGAAAAAATCTAACCCTGTCCATGGAGAATTCAAATACTTTCAACAGAAAAGTCATTAAGTGAACTCAGGCTGTTAATTTCATCAGTCCTTGATGACATTAAATCATTTGTGATAATTTAAAGTTATCTCACCTGCCTTCCCCACTATTCTGCTGCCCATTAAGAGTAATGTCATGTCTTTTATCCACAAATCAACCTATTACAAATAGCTACACTATTGCACCCTGTAAATACAAACCTTTTATTTTGCAAGATAAGAAGGCTGTACCCAAGTTCTGCAGAGAATACCACCCCTTTGATTTTAGGTTGTTTTCCAGTGAAACATCCATTGTAATCCAATTTTTCTACCCCAGTCAGAAACTGTAGGCGTCAACCTGTTTGTGTCTGACCCAAACTCTTGCCTCTTACACCAGTCTGGCAAAGCAGGTATCTGTAGTTTTAATCTGAATCACACAATCATTTAACAAGCAAAAAAGGTACATTTATGGAGTTAAACATCCAGGATGGATTGCATGAAAAAAACATGTTTGCATGCAAGTTGTTCTCAAGTACTCCATCTTGGGCCATTCTGGCTGCTATAACAAAATATCGTAGGCTGGGCGGCTTATAAATAACAGAAATTTCTCTCTCATAGTTCTGGAGACTGGGAAGTCCAAGATCAGGGCACCAGCAGGTTTGGTGTATGGGGAAGGCAATCTTCCTGCTTCACAGACAGCCATCCTTTTACTGTGTCCTCATGATGGAAGGGGTGAGGGAGGTCTCTGGGGTCTTTTTTAAAAAGGCACTAATCCCATATATGAGACACCACCCTCATGACCTATTCACTTCCCAAAGTCCCCACTTCCTACTACCATCACCTTGGCATTTGCAACTTATGAATAAGGATCGCCACTTATGGATTTTGAGGGCACAAGAACATTTCAGTCCATTGCACACTCCAGTCTTCTAAAATATATCTGACAATATCAGCCTCCATTACAAGCTACATTATAGGAACATCCTTCAGTTATGAAACACCTGACACCCCACTTTTTCCTGGCAGTCGTTCACTCACACCTCCCCTCTCTCCTCTATCCATCAGAAATACATTCTCACTCGTTTTCTCTCTGTCCTCTCCTCTCGTCTCCTCAATGACCTCACCCAAGGCTGCTGCTAAGGCAAAGATATTAAGTAAACGCATGATAAAAATTGACCCACTGGCCAGACATCCCCGCTGATACAACTGAGACACTGTTGTTCTCTGAGGATTTGGTGGCAGGAGGTCATTATTTGGCTGAATGAGCCAGGTAAGACTGGTGTCAGCCTCTGAAGAATGACAGCTCTCACATAGCTTGGCACTTGAAGAAGCAACCTGACAGGAATGAGCTGCTCATTTCTTACCCAGACATCACAAGAGATGCAGATCTACTCTGGGATCCATCTAAAAAAGGTCTGAGGAAAGAGAGCAATTGCTTTCTCTGGAGAATCTTCTTTGTTGGTTATTCTGAAAGAGTGTCGCTATTTGGATCACAAATGATAATAGCCCAAATGATTCTTTTAACTCAAATCATAATTGAAAAATACAAGAAACAAAACCATTAGCTAGGATATTTGTATGAAAAAAATCTCTTTATTCTTAGATGACTAATTTCTACCTGCAAAAAAATAACATTTAGCCTGCTTCAAAGTTTCATGAGATAACAATTAGTAAGCTTCAAATATATAGCATCCCTACAGGAATGAGATAACTGGGAAAGTGCAAGCAACCTTGGATTACAAAGGCCATCTGCTTCACTGCATAAATGAGAAAATAAGGCAGAGAGAAATTAGGTGGCTGCCCCAGTGTGAGGTAAGATTGACTAGAATGCGAATGTTCTGATTCTCAATCAGTACTTTCTGCATCTCTCTCCTAAACCCACAAGGAAGAAAAATGCATTAATGTTATCTTTTGTAACAATAACTCAAAAAATTTTTATTCCCAAATAGAAATTCTGCAGAACTTTAATCCCACATTTACGAATACCATAGCAACACACATTTTTTAATGAATTTAGAAGCATTTAGTATAACTCCAGAGAATGGCTCACTGTGCCTAAACAAGCATTAAATCAAGAAAATTCATCAAAGACATGATAATGCTACATTATTCAATAATATTCTGCTCCTTGTCAACAAGCCAACAACATAACAGTATACACTACAATTTTCATTCTAGGAGAAACCATCCAATTATTTTTTTAAAAAAACAGATATTTTACTCAATCAGGTAATATCTATGGTGATCTTTCTGGTCCCTACCCAGAGCTAATTGTAGTTTAAAGACTAATGTAAACCAAAAAAAAAAAAAGACTAATGTAAAAACCACCAGACTTCAGGCTGTTCACAGAATCAGCAAAAAGTCATTGAATTTAGGCTGCTCCAATTTTAACCAATCATGCTGGACATTCATATTGCTGTCCATATGGTACTATAACATGGCATTGCTCTGGCCACCAGTGCCTTCACTGCCAACACCCAAACAGTGGGGGTGAAAACGGGAAAAGCCCAAATGGGCAAAGCCCGATTCAATTAATTCTTTAGTGCCTCTCTTTACAGAGAGAAATACGTAAGGCTGAGGAGAATGAATTCAAATTCACAATTTTTGCCTCAACAGGGCATTAAAGACCCCCATTTAATAGAAATCAAGGTCTTGGATAATCAGCTATTTCATAGATATGTTCTCAGCTCTGAAATAAATGACAGTAGGAGATAAAAGGAATAGAATCCTGGGGGAAAGAAATCCTGGGGGATTTCCCATTACAAATCATTTCATTTTTCAAAGAGATTTACAACCAGCTTTTTAAAATCATGTTATACGTTACAGAATACTGCAAAAGAAAAACATTTACCCACAACATGTTAGAAGGATACCGAAAGTGAGTCAGTCATACCACTGCCAACAGTATCGCTTGGTTCAGTTATATTGATTCAGGTCCTTGATTGGTGCTGAAATGAAGGCCACAGGTTGGATACCAGAATGTGTCATTTAGGTTTGAGAAGAGGAGAAACATGCAGAACTTGTAATTCTGGATACAACTATACCCTTGGATTTTCTGAGAAGTGAGAGAATCCCGAATGGTTAAAGACAGAGCTGTCACTACTACAGAAAGAAACAGACACCCTTCCAAAAGTCAGTAGAATCCTGTGGTATATGGGCCATACTGGATTATTATGCTGAACATTAATCATAAACTTTCACTTTCCATACAAGCTATTAAATCACTTCAATTTGGATCAATGGCCTGAAAGAAACCCACCAACTCTCTACGTATCAATATGAGGACATTTGCTGTGACTGATGGTTGAAGGCAGCTGACCCCTTTGTGTAAATTCTAAGTCATGGGATTGTGCAAAGGAAGAAAAAAATGTTCAGGAAGAGGAAAAATGAACTTCCAGTTTGCAACCATGAAATTAGCTTTTTTTTTTTTTTTTAAAGCAGAGAAAGTCAAAGTACAAAGCTATCTCCATTCTCTAACATGCATTTTTTCCAACCAAATGAACAGCCTGGAATCAGCTTTCTGCCCACAGGTCAATCGCTGACGTGGTTTTGTTTTCCAAAACATAGGACTACACATCTCTTTCAAAATGCATTAGCCAGCTAAAAGTGAGCCCAGCCAGAAATGATCAGCCAGAATTGATCAGATGTCATTCGGCAACTGTGTGGAACCCCTACTATGAGTCTCCACAGAGCACCCGGCGTTCCCAAGAGGCTCTTTGGGGACAGATTGCAAGGTCAGATATGAGTTTCCATTTTCTGTAAGTAAACATCTGCTCTACAAAGCAACTCTAACCCTGCAAACACAACACACCCACTTTCTCACAGTTAAGTCTCAGAGCTGGAGAGGATCAATGACGTATCTGTGCTAGATTCCAATCATTTCAAAATAGGTTTTTAAATCTGTTCCTCTGTGCACGTCAATCTCTGCATGTGAACAGCTGACTTAGTTCTCAAGCAACAATACTGCCCATTGAAAAATACACCTTCCTTAAACAAAAGATACCTTTTGTTCCCATGAAGCATTGTCTGTTGCCATTTCCAGCAACAAATGACACAAAAGACAAATTCTGCCATCCTCAAGAGTGGTTTTGGACAAACAGAAACACCAAAAAACAGAGCAAAAGCTTAAGAAACAAGACCAAGGTGAGTTGGGGGTAGAGGAGAGGTGGAGTGGAAGTGAGAAGTGGAATCTATACTCTGTGATCTAAGAAGTTCAGCCCCTACTGATGAATGGGGGACGGGGGAGGGGAAAGGAATGGGAGGTTGAGGTTTTCAGTTGAGAAAAAGAAGTGTGTTGCTGTCCCGGTTTTGTTTCAATAGCACCCGGAGAGTGCGTGGCAGGCACAATCTAGTTTGGTGACTAAGACTGATTCAGTGAGTAACACAAGTTTGTTTATGACACAAAGGAGCTACCCAACCAAAACCGGCAATTACACAAACAACAATATGTTAATTCTTTTAAATTGTTTGTGTTTTGGTACCAAATTAAAGTTTATGTTTATTAAATTTCATAGGAAACATCTATCAATTTAATATCACCATTTTGCAGGCTGCGCACCCGTCCTGGAAAGAAATCGCTAATGGCCCGGAGTCCTGGAAACCTACAAACTATTGTCACCTATTTCCCAGCACTGTGGTCCTGATACTCAGTGTCACTGATGGAAACCAAACAGCGGCCATAAGCCAAGGAGTCCCTGGTAAATTTCTCCAAAGCACAGTCCGGACAATCCGTGCGCCCGGGTGAAAGCATTCGGAAGTGTGCGCGGTTCCTCTGCCCTCCGGGCCGCGCGTCCGAAACGTTCCTGGCTGTCAGGTGGGTGGCGACAAGGCTCGGCAGGGAAGCGCTGCCTGGAAGCACAGCGTGCCCGCGGGGCGGAGAGGGACCAGCCCGGCGGAGTGTGGCGCGTCCCAAGGCCGGCAGTCGCTCACCTTTGTTCGCCCGCCCTCTCGGCGAGGAGGAGAGCGCGGGCCAAGGAGGAGTGCGGGGGGCTACCCCAGTGCTCCGCAGGCCCTCCCCAGCGCCCCGGAGGAAATCCGGAGGCAAGCCAGAGCCGCTCCGGCTCCCAGAACCGCAGCCAGGCTGAGGGGTCAGCAACCCCTTCCCGAACACAAAGGTTGGGAGGCGTAAGCGCGAGCGCTGGGGGCGCGGGTGCGTGCGCCACAGAGCACGCGAGTGTGCGTGTGCGCGCGAGGGTGTGCGTGTATGTGTGTGTGTGTGTGTGTGTAGGGGGAGGGGAGGAGCGCTCGCGAGGGTGTGTGTCTGTGTGTGTGTGTGTTTGTGTTTGTGTGTGTGTGTAGGGGGAGGGGAGGAGCGCTCCAGCCCGTCTTACCTCTCGAAGATGAGCCGTACCATTAACATGCAGAAGGCCAAGGGGAAGGCGAGATAGAGGTCCTCAGCCTGCGGGAAGGTGGCTTCCTCCGTGTTCTTCAGGTCCGCCCAGGTGACATTGTGAGGGAGCCAAAACCTCTCGTTCCAGAACCAGGCTAAGATTCCTGCCATCTTGCTTTGTCCAGTCCCGTCCTGGGCTCCCGCGGCCCGCCGAGATCTCCGCCGCGCAGGGCGCCCGGGGATGCGCGCGCGGCTGGCTAAAGCCTGTGCCGCCGCCGCCGCCGCCTCCTCCGCGGCCGCTGCTCTCGAAGGCTCGCGGCGAGCCCTGGTTCTCTCCTCCCTCTGGCCGCGTTGGGAAAAGGAGCCGCCTCGCCCGTCACATGGCAGCCACGACCGCTGGCCCTGATTGGCTCGTCCTCGCGTCAAGCAGCCAGGCACACGCGGCCGGCTAGCCCACGCCCGGAGGGCAGGGCGCAGCCGCTGCGCTCAGGGCGCCAGGGCACAGCTCTGGGGAGTGCCGCCCGGCCCCGCGCTCACAGTGCTCTCGAGCGGCGCTTAGGGTAGCGACCTGGGTTCGGCCGCCCGAATCCGTTCCGGCCCCGGGGCTTGCTCGCACATGCTCAGAACGCCGGCTTCTGCCGCGCTGGAGTTTTCAGGGGTTTCGGTCGGCTTCCCGTGCGCGTACAGGCGCTGGGGAGGCAGGTAGGGGTCGGGGCGATATTCAGATCCACCCTTGCGCCGAGACAGAACAGCAGAAGGAGAAGTAGGGGGCGCAAAGAGCAAAGGAGGAAGAAATAGCAGGTAAAGAGTCATCCACTCCAGCGCTAGGAGAAGGAGGGGGAAAATCGGGTTCTGGGGCAGGATGGTTTGGTAAGAGGCGTCTGCCTCCACGCCGCGCCCGTCTTTCCCCATCTCTGACCTTCCAGCCTGGTTTTACTCCGCTCGTCACCACAATCCGCGCCCCCAGGGAAAAAGGCCCTCTTTTAATTTATGAGGTGGTAAGAGAAATTAGGCACTTAACTGCTGTTTGATAACGATGAGATGATGTTGATGATGACAACTGCAGCCTTCTGTAAAACTGCCCCACTAAATGAACCTCTCAGAAGATGGCTCCCGACCACATTTTGGCTTGGCCCATGGGTAGTGAACCTGCACTCTGCTACTTGATGGGCTCCTTGTTAACGCCTTTTGCATCAGAAACCTTTAAGGTGTTAAGTCTTTGAGGCCTAACCCAGGCACCTTGACTCCCACGATACGTTTCCTCATTGATAGGGAAACCATGTGTGGATCAATTAGGTAGTACATGCAGAACCTGGTTCCAGGGAATACTTTGTTGATTTTTCTCACAAACGTTCATTTCCTGCCTGGTTCTGCTAGTAAGTTCTACTGGACCCTTCCAAAAGGAAAATAAACAGGCTCTTAATACTTCTTTACCCTCCCTCCCCCTCCAGCTACCACCCTCTTTTCACTCCTTGCCTTTAAAGCGTAACTCTAAAGAACTGCCTATATCTGTTGCTTCCACTCTCTCCCCTGCATTCGCTTTCGAACTTCCGTTTGAGCATTTGCCCCTCTCTGCTGCACTGAATTGTTCAAGGTCACCAATGATCTCCATGCTGCTAAACCCAAAGGTCAGTTCTCAACACCTCTTATCAGTAGCATTTGGCCAAGTTTGTCAGTAGCTGCCTTTTGAAACACTTTCTTGTCTTGATTTCCAGAAACCACATTCTTTCTGGTTTTCCTCCTACCTCATGACCGCTTTTGCTGAATCTCCTTTCTGGTTACTCCTCACTCCTTAAAGTTGGTGTGGCCTAGGAGTCAGTCTTTTGTCCTCTTCACTTTTCCATCTGTGTTCATTCACTTGGTGATCTTCTCCAGTCCCATATAGCTTTCAATGCCATCTGTGTGGCTTTCAGTGTCATAGTGATTGCTCCCAAATTTGGCTCTCTAGCCATGAACTTCTCCTTGAACTTCAGCCTCCTAAGTCCACTATCAAGTCAACTACTCCACTTGGATGTCTAAAAGCCATTTCCTGTCCAAACTACTAATCTTCCCCCTAATTTTTTCCCCCTCCTGTCTTCTTGACTCAGGCCCAAACCCTGGAGTCACCTTTTTTCCTTTTCTCTTTCATATCTCCTTTATAATCCATCACGTATCCTGTCACTTCCATCTTTAAACCGGAATGACACCATCTCTCCCACTTCTTCTGCAACCGTCTTGGTCCAAACCACCAACATTTCTCTTCCGAGTTACCCTAGTAGCCTCCTAACTCCCCATTTCAACACTTGTCCCTCTGCAGTCTATTCTCAGCCCATGTGATCCGGTTGAAATGTAGTAAAATCACTTCTGTGCTTACAACCATACTGCTTCCCCATTCCTCCTCAGTTGGAAGCCAAAGTCATTTCAGTGACCAAAGATGTGGCTCCATGTTACCTCTCTGACCTCATCTATTCTCCTCTCTCATTTCCCTGTCCCTTACTCAGTGTGCTTTCATCACACTGGCCTCCCTGCCCTTCCTGCAAAACACCCAGCATGCCTTCGGGCCTTTGTACTTGTTTTGCTCTGTCTCTGGAACTTTTCCCTTAAGTATCCATGTCCACTCTTTCTATAATGCCACTCACTCGGTAAAGCCTTCCCTCGACACCCTAGTTAATCTATAATTGTCACTCACCACCCCTACTCTTCCTAATCAACTTTCTTGCTTTGTTTCCCTCCAAAGCGTTTATCACCATTTAACACAATTTATTTTTTACTTTTTTTTCAATTGGTCTCCCCACACGCACTAAAATGTAAGCTTCTGAAAGTGAAAGATTTGTGTCTATAGCTGTTTTATCCCTAGCACTTAAAATAGTGCCAGCACATAGTAGGTACTCAATAAACTATTGAATTAATGAATCAACACTATTCTAATCACAAAAATCTCTAGGAGAGGAAAAAATCTGAATAAATAATAGTGTTAAATGTTTATAAATTCATGTGAAGAATAGTGTGGGCATAAAGAAGGGCTTCGTCAGTTCTAAGGTGGGGTAGGGGTGGTGTCCTTGAAGTGGGTTCATCAGGGAGTAGTTCATCACCATCCTCATTTGAGACCATGCACCCAACTGCTCATTGTTACTGGTGACTTTCCAGGAAAATGCCTTGACACCAAATGCATTCTTGTAGGCCACAGAGAGGAGTTCTATTAAGGTCTCTTGCCACCTTTGTGGCAAAAGGTCATGTCATGGTGGACCCTGGCCTTCTGGACCAGGCAGACCCCCTCCATGGCTGCCACTGGTCCCTCATGTCACTCTCATGTATGACCTGACAGGACCTTGCCTTCTCTGCTTTCCCGAAAGACCCACTGTGTGCCCACACATACACACACACACACACACACACACACACACACATATATATGAGGAAGTGTTGGTGACTTAATGCCCTGGGACCTGAACTTTGATCCTGGGCAATGGAAGCCAGTGGTACATTTTCATTCTTTTCCCTCCCCTGCCCTGGGACACACACAGTAGCTTCAAACAGCCTCTCTGAAAATGTCCTGTGATACACAGCACTCAGCTTATTTCAAAACTGTGGCCAGCTCAGGAATTGCCTTGTATTTCCTCTCTTTCTATGTCTTACTCTCCATTTCTTTCATTCCTGCTTCCCTGAAATTACACCTCCCTGGAAATGCTCTTTTTTTCTAGAGAAGCCAAACTAATATCATGTTGCTCTCCTATTCATCAACTTTGAGAAGGTGGTGAGATTTCAGGAACACTTTGAAAGATAGCTTTTGTTGGACCCTGGGAAGAGAACTCACGGCTTATCTGTGAATCTTGCACAAATCACTTAGTTTCTAAGAGCATGTTAACACCCTCCTGCGTAAGTTGCAAGTACCTGTCTTGCCTATGTCACCTGACTATCCTGAGGCTCACATGAGATAATATATGGGAAAGGGCTCGTAAACTCTTAATAACCTCTATACACATGCACAGTGCATGTTTTGTTCTGCTTTTTTTTTTTTTTTTTTCTTTTTTTTTTTTGCGGTAAGTGGGCCTCTCACTGTTGTGGCCTCTTCCGTTGAGGAGCACAGGCTCCGGACGCGCAGGCCCAGCGGCCATGGCTCACGAAGCCAGCCGCTCCGCGGCATGTGGGATCTTCCCGGACTGGGGCACGAACCCGTGTCCCCTGCATCGGCAGGCGGACTCTCAACCACTGTGCCACCAGGGAAGCCCTGTTTTGCTTTTTTATGAAAAACAATGGATGAGCAAGTGAAGCACATCTGTTGGCCAGATTTACAATCTTCAGTTACTTCCTTGTTTTCACACCTAAGGGACTGTATTCATTTAGAAGGCCATATTTTTAAAGCAATACTATCTTAAAATGGAATTTATGCAGAAAACAACAGGCAAGATGGTGAAGGATATGGAAATCTTGAGGAGACATTTAGTATACATGTTAAGTGCACTAACTTTGGAGTTTTATAAAATGTAGGTTTAAGTGCTAGCTTTTCCAATAATAGCCTATTCTTCCTTAGAAAAAGTTCTTAATTACTTAACCTTTTGAAATCTCAGTTTCTTCACATGTACAAAAGGAATAATACTATTTACCACATGGGGTTAAGGTAGGATTTAGGTGAGATCATGTAAAGTGTTTAACAATTGTATGGAGGCGGTTACCATTATTATTATGTACTGTCGCAATGTGGTGAAAATTCCATTGTTTCAGGGGAAGAAGGATCAGACTCTGCTGGGATAATTTACCTTCGCGGCAGGCTGAGCCTTTCACATCTGAGGATGAGCAGGCCTTTACTTCTGAGATCAGTGGAATTAGCTTTCACTCAGCAGAGGAAGTGAGGATGACGTCAGGAAGGGAGAGACAGGGGAGTGGAGGGAGATTTCAGAAGCCTGTGCACCCTGCGTGAGACTCTTCCTGATGTTTTTGCTGCTAAGCTGCCATAACGTATTAGACACAAACTGCTGAAAACCAGTGATGTTTGGTAGAAACTTGTAAAGACACCAAGTTTTGATATAAGCGGCTTGTACAAACATGAAAGCCGGAGGATGTAAGCCAAAAAGAATTTGAAAAATTGTGGAGATGTATTTTAAATCTCAAGAGGTCAAGAAACTGGAATTTGAGTCAGGTGTTAAGCAGCCGGTGTAGTCCACAAGGATAGCTGTATCCAGTCACCCTGTGGACCATGGCAGAAACTAGGGGAAAAAAGATTGTTGGGAGGCCTGATATGTATGTTCCAAGACTGGAAGGGCTGTCAGGTGGGGGCAGTTTGACTTGATCTGTGCGGATCTAGAGGGCAGAACTTGGGACAATTGGCTAAAGTATCTGCAAGGTTAATTTTATCTCCATAGAAGAAATATGCAGAGCTGGCCAAAAAGGAATCAACAGTCTCATCAAGCAGGGAACTTCCTATCATGGGAAGTGTTCAGGCAGAAGTCTACCTGTTAGATATGTTGGCAAAGCATTCCTGTCTGAAACTGACTTGGAAATGGATGCCTTCTAAGCTCCCTTTAGTACTTTGGAGCTAACAGAAAACACTATTTGGAGAAGAATCTGCCTTGCCCTATGAATTTTTGCAGTTGGAAGAAGACATGAGGCAATGCCCTAATACTTTAGGACCTCTTCCGTACTAAATTTCTACTCTCTTAGAGGGGAGAGGGAAGAGGGAAGAAGGAGTGAAGGAAGAGGAAAGAAAAAAACAGAAGGTAATTACCGTGGGACAGAAGTACATTCAAAAGTTAGAAAGAGAAATTTAAAAGTCCAAAGAAATAGATCACTTCTTGCTAAAACGTTCTGATAAAGCCTAAAAGGGCTTTGTCAGAGTATGTTGCTAGCTGCCTGCAGGATCCCAGTTGAAAACAAAATCAAAGGACTTAGGCCACATGGTTATATTGGCAGTCTGTTAGTTACCGGCTTCCATCCCTAAAACTTTGAACATTTTTCTGTGCTGTTTTTAGTAGTGGGAAATTAGACATCAGAAATTACTCTGTTATATGCTATTTGAGAACTGATACTACCTCAGATGGCTGTGTTCTTCCTTTCCTTCATTAGTTGTTAGAGTTTAAGTTCATTCTCGTGTGGATCTAAGAAGGAGGGTAGAATCTCAAAGATAACCTTTCCTTGCAATCATTTAGTTTTGCCTTCAGAACTGCATCTAAGGCAAATGTTCACGTCCATGTCTAAAATAATCATTACCAGGAAATCTCAGTATATATTAAATTAAACTCTACATGCTCATATTTGGAAAGTACACATAGTTTTAAAAGTTTTTCCCTTTGAATTAAAAAATATGTAAATCTACATAATACCCAAACAGATCAGCCCTCTTTCATTGTTAAATTAAGTGCAGAGTAGATACCTAGATAGGAGAATCATATCGTAAATATTCCAAGGAATTAATTGATCTCATTTAATTGAATTTGAGACCAATAAATTGTAATACCTTCTGCTGCCCTAATTACATGTGACATTGTAAGCAATCAGCTCCCTGTGATGGATGTGTCTAGGCTGCTATGTTTCTATTTGTTCACATTTTTATGATCCCTAAATTCACTTAAAGTTTAAAATGCAATTAAAATACAGCATAATCAGGCTTCCCTGGTGGCGCAGTGGTTGAGAATCTGCCTGCTAATGCAGGGGACACGGGTTCGAGCCCTGATCTGGGAGGATCCCACATGCCGCGGAGCAACTAGGCCCGTGCACCACAACTACTGAGCCTGCGCGTCTGGAGCCTGTGCTCCGCAACGAGAGGCCGCGATAGTGAGAGGCCCGCACACCGCGATGAAGAGTGGCCCCCGCTTGCCACAACTAGAGAAAGCCCTCGCACAGAAACGAAGACCCAACACAGCAAAAATTAATTAATTAATAAACTCCTACCCCCAACATCTTCTTTAAAAAAAGAAAAAATACAGCATAATCAAGATTGAGAAAAAACAAGCTTTCAGAAGTCTATACAGATATGAGTTAAGAGAAGATTTAGGTACTCTGATTTCACCAAGGCCTCCCCAGTGGTTGCCACAGAATTATTAACAAAATCCAGAGGCCCTGGAGCTTCCTAATGCTTGTGAATGATTTGGCTTAAAGGTTTTTGCAGTCCTCATTTGCATTGTAAAACGGACTTCAGCTCTAAGTTTAAGAAGTTTTAGAAGCTTTGACATGGCAAGATGCCATGAGAATATTTTCCCTGTGGGGAAACAAAACTCAAATGTGCTAATTAAGGGTACTTAATATCCCTCAAAATTAATTCTTTGTTACCTGCAGTGGTTTAATTATTCCCTTATGGAAAGCTCAGAAATGCCCTGAATCTTTAAATAGCGGTGGGCTGCTTGATTCTGAGTCAACATCCACTTTGAAGGTATTTATTTCTTCTACTCGTTGGCTACAGCAGTGGCCAAGGAGAGGAAGATTTTTCGATGTCACAATAAAACAGTAAGACAAATTTTCCCTGGTGGTTTGCGAAATCAGCTTCGTTAATATCATCATCCCTCACAGAAGAGAACCTTCCAGAAAAAAAATGTATAGCAATAAAAATGAACAGAGGGAAAGAGCTACAGTTAAACATCAGGCAATTCTAAGCTCTGACCACCAGAAGCAGTCAGCCAGCCCTGACACTCTCCCCACTAGCAGCCTGCCCTTTCCAGAAAAGCAAAAATCAGATGTCCTCAGAAGATTTTGGTTGAACTGAGAGAGAAACTAACTATATACAAGGCTGTTTATCTTAAGAAATAAACTTGAGTGTTATCCAGGTAACTGTTGTTTCTCCTGGAATTCTTCTTGAATCAGGTAGCTCCATGTAGCTATGGGACACACTAAAAAGCTCTAAATGTAGGTACATGTCTTGAGTTCAAATGTCACTTCCTCTGGTAGCCAACTCTGACCACCCAATCTAAAGCTACTGCCCAGTCACTCTGTCACATCCCCGACTTACAGTCTTCCCATCACTCACAGCCATCTGATATCTTCTTGTGGGTTTACTTATCTACCAGTTTGTTCCTGTCATCCCACCTCAAACGTGCATTCTGGGAGAGCAGGGCCCTGGCCATCCTTGTCACTGCTGTACCCCAAGCTTGGAGCAGCCCTTGGGTCATGATGGCTGTTCAGTAAATCATTGTTAAAGGAGGGGAGTGTAGATTTTTTTTTTTTAATGTCAAACTCCTCTAACAATCAAAAAAAGATTTATTCTGGAGCCTGAGCTAGGAAAGGAGCTGGATATCCTGTGGCAGCAACCTGGAATCCGTGAATTTAATCAGGATACTTGTGCGAGGACCCACAGTCCCCTGCACACATCCAAACCTCTGCACCGAAGCTGTCCACTCAGGCGAGTTTGACCAGAATCAGTCGATCAATTGATCACTTGGCAGGACTTGCAGGGTTACTCATTCTCTTGGGCTGGAATGTTATCAGCTTAACCCTCATCTATCTCCTCCCTCTGGAGCTGTCAGTGAATCTCTGGAACTCTCGGTCTAACCCCATTTTGACCTACATTTGATAAGGTCAAGTGTGAGGCATTTCCTAAACTTAGGAAAACTAGGCCAAATGCCCTGCACAGACCCTGGGCCTACCTGTGTCCTAATGTACACCTGTACTTCTGCTACTTCTCTCCTCTTAATTTTGTTTGGGCCACAGAACCAAGGAGTTCATTCCACTGGGCTGGTGAACAGTTTACACAGGAGTGCATGTATGTATTATCTCCTCAATTAATCTTAACTTACCCAAACATATAGATATGGTTTTCTGTGCCTTCACTACCCCCTTAATTTAGTCTCTAACCAATAACTCTTTTGAGGGGTTAACTAACCTTCAAGCTGCAGGCCAGAGCTACACAGCATCCGCGGGGAAACATAGTAGCTTGTGTGGAATTAGACCATTTGTAAATTGTAGTCAGTTTGAAAAAAGAAAATTTCATTGAGTCAAAAAGCCTGCTTTATCTCCTTGCAAGATTTGATATTCGAGCAGGAGGTACAGATAGAGTCATTTGCTCAGGCCTTCCAAGGTTACCCACGGTAAAGAGACAATACGGTCAGTGCAGACATCGATTTTCTGGATTTCAGACCATCCTCAGAAATACTAGTTAACACAACTCTTCATAGATCTCAATGAAGACCTCTTCTCAGTATCAAAAAGGAACAACAAATCATTTGGAAAAACTTCATGTCTTAAGCTTCAAGTAATGGGAATTTGTTTCAATTCTTGCAGGCTAAAAATATGAACAAACACCACTGAAAAGGCCTAGAAAAAAGGCCCTAATGGTGAAGTAACACTTGCCCCATCTTGCTGTCTTTTCCCAGGTCACCTTCAGACAAGGGGCAGATTTCCTCCCACATGCATTCTTCCCCCTTGCAAAACTTTACCCTCTCCAGGAATGACTGCCCATGGTCAACATTTGGCCTCCGCTTGAGAATTTAAGGACAAATCTCAGCCTTCCTTTTCCTGCACTATTAGAAAATGTCTAAGTAACATGAGAGCCATCCAAAAGACAAAGCCACTCATATCCAACTCAAGGAAACAAAATAAAACCTGAAGATTTTGGCAACGTGTCCATGGATTTCTGCCCAATGCATCTGGCCTTCCCTTTGGTCTGCCCCAACCAGCTGGGCAGTAAAAGAGGTGGATCCGGAAGACTCATCCATTAGAGGGAATACAGGGCCTGCCTGGTATCTGAAACACCTACGCAATCTGCCACTACTCTGTGCAAGAGCCTCTGCCTGGCTCTCCTTGTCTACAGGACAAATCCAGACTCCTTCATAGGTAAGCAGGGCCCACAAGTTGACTTTCCATCTCTCTTTCCTAATCCAGCAGTTCACTTTCCATCTCTTTTTCCTAATCCAAATCGTTGAACTTTGTACCCATCCCGACAACTCAACCTTCCTCTCTCACACGTGTACTTAAACAAGTATTTTTCTTCTTCATATTATTTCCTCCTGTTTAGAATGCCTTTCCCTTTCTTCTCTACCCATCAAAATTGTATTTGTAAGCTAACTTCCGTCTCAAAAACCACCTTCTGAAATTTAGATCGCATCAGAATTAGAATGAATCCCTCCCTGCCTGGGGTTAACATTGGGCATTCCGAAGGTTGTCTTTTCTCTTGAACCACTGGCTCCTTCAGGGCAGAACTAGTTCTTATTTCATCGCTATTGCCCCAGGGCCTAGCAGGGACTTTTGCACATAGCAGGTATTTAATAAAGTTTGGTCTAATTGGATTTCTTAGGAGAACAGCAGCTAACAGCTAATTTAGGGTGGGAGACAATTGATACGAATTGTTAAGAGTTCAGGAGCGGGCTTCCCTGGTGGCGCAGTGGTTGAGGGTCCGCCTGCCAATGCAGGGGACAAGGGTTCGTGCCCCGGTCCGGGAAGATCCCACATGCCGCGGAGCAGCTAGGCCCGTGAGCCATGGCCGCTGAGCCTGCGCGGCCGGAGCCTGTGCTCCGCAACGGGAGAGGCCACAACAGTGAGAAGCCCGCGTACTGCAAAAAAATAAAAATAAAAAAAAAAAAAGAGTTCAGGAGTAAGAATGAAGTTCACAGATAAATCCCAGCTTCACTTCTTACAAGCTCTATGGCCTTGGAACTAGCTAAATCTTTAAGCCTGAGTTTCCTCATCTGAAAAAAATGGGGTATATTTACATCTCTGATACATAAAAGTATTTACCTCATCTAGCTATTGGAAGAACTAGATAAACACGTTTAGCATGATGCCTAGCACTTGGTAAGAATTCATGTTACTTCTCCCCTCCTGCCTCTCCTCCTCCCCCGTTCTCCTCCTTTGCTTCATTACTACTCCTCTTGCTATCTTAATACCATAAGGGGAAGGCCAGCTGTGGACTATAAACCTGGTTACCTCTCCGACAGCTGGGCTCCGTCTCTAGGCTATGTCTTAGGAAGACTTTTCCTTCTTGCAAAGAATACTGTAACTGTCACTGAAACGTGGCCTTGTTATCTTGGAGTGGAGAGAATTTGTCTTTGGGTTAACCCCTCTTTTGTTTGGAAAAACTACCTCACTAGCTCTTTGAGACATACAAATGAAAAGTAAATGTCTACCCATTGTTTGGCTAGAAACCGTGAGGTCACCAATAATTGGAAGACCCATGTTTAGCACTCAGAGTTGATGTTTGGTGTGTAAGTTCTTGTATTATTGAAGTGAGCTTCTTCCTGTAGACTTTGTTGCAATTTGTGTGTGTGTGTGTGTGTGTGTGTGTGTAAAGGAAAAAAATATTTCTAAGCCTTGCAGGAGTGAGTTTGGAGAGCCAGGCTGAATTATTGCTTGTCCTAGCTAGCACTGGCCTTGGGAGCCAGGTGATGTGAGTTGTTTTGCTTTGTTTTATCAGCATCAATGGCAGGAAAATGAGACTGCTGTTGGGGTGAAGTTGAAGGGCGGCCTTTCATAGAACCTTGTCACCCTCTGGGAAGGGCAGTGCCGTTCCTCTGCCCAGGTGACAAGACAGAGTTGGAACAGATTCATTTTTCCCACCTCTTTGCAAAACCAGCTCACCTGCTGCAAAACCAGCAGCTACTGGAGCAAGAAGACCCACCTCTGTTGTCACTGTTGTTCTTAGAAGTCCAACCACTGGCAGAGAAAACTAAGAACGCGGTAGCTGTTATGTAGTGGCCTGAAGCACAGATGGGTTGGTGGGCATCTTTAGGAACTATAGAAATAGTGGGGAAAAAAGGGAAACATTTCTGGGAAGAGTGAGGTCAAGGACGTGACTCATTGAGCTCTTGTAACTTGGATGTTAAAATTATTGTGACCTCATACTACCATCCCCAGTTCCAGTTTTATAAAATCTGTGGCATGCTGTTTGAATAAATATTTGGTTTTAAAATGGATTATTATTTTTAATTTATTTTTTTTTAAATTTAAAGCCAGAAAGAATTTGGGGTGGGAGATAGCATAGCATGGTGGGGGTTTTGTTTGTTTGTTTGTTTTTGATAGGTAAGAAGTGGATTTATTTAGAGAGAAACACACTCCACAGACAGAATGTGGGCCATCTCAGGAGGTGAGAAAGGCCCATAGTGGTTTTTTTTAAGAGAATGGATTCTGGAAATCAGCATATTTCTCTCTTGGCTTTTTCTTTTTTCAATTTATTCACCCTCTTTAAGCCTCTGTTTTTTATCTGTAAGATACAGATGTGTGGCAGATTGTATCTTCCAAAAACAGCTGCACCGGTATATATTTCATCTCACATGCTGTTCTCATGAAGTGACTTTGACCTTCTTTCATTAAGAGATGGGACCAGTAATCCCTTCCCTTGAATCTGGGCTGAACTTTGAAACTGCCTCAACCAAAAGAATGTGGCAGAAGTGATGTGACTTCCAGCTAAGTTATGACAGGCAATAGGCTTCCATGCCTGGCTCTCTGTCTCTCTCCCAGCCTCTAGACCCCAATCGCCATGTTGTGAGGAAGCCCAGGCCACATGGAGAGGTCACGTGTGGGTGTCCCAGTTGACATCCCCACCAGACCCTCAGCTGACAGCCAGCGTTAACTTCTCGACATGGGAGTGGTCGATTCTTCAGATGATTCCATAGCCCAGTCTTCAAATCCTCCAGCTGAGATCCCAGACCTCATGGAGCAGAGATAAATCAAATGTATCACGTTCTTTCTGAATTCTTGACCCACAGAAACCATAAGAGATAATAAATGATTATTGTTGTTGTAAGCCCCTAAATTTTGTGGTGATTTGTTATGCAACAATAGGTAACTAAAATGAGAGATAATGGTATGTAATCCATGGTGGTGTTATGAGAATTTAAAGAAATAGCACAAAGCTTAGCATAGCAGTGAGGGCTCAAAAATGTCAGGTGCTTTCATTATAACAAAAAAAGGCAGTTCCTAAGCAAAAATTTGAGGCAAATGAGGGCTCTCAAGAGACCTTCTTTTCTGGGTGTCTTAACAGATAACCAGGGGAAAGAGAAGTTGAAATTGATGAGGAACCCACGCTAGAAGCAGAGATCTGTGGAGCTGGTGCATGAATAAAATCACGTGAAGATTTGGTTTTCCCTCTCTGGAAGAAGTCCTCTTAAAATTCCTGGAGCCAGAACCTCAGGATGGGAGAGAGAATATATGTGTCGGGGCCACTGTCATATCTGCACCCTCACAGTGGTTGGCCCACCATCCTGTGGTGAGCACCAGTATTTAAGAGAAGCTAGCTTCTGTATGTAATTACAATGACCTCTCCAGTCAGTTACTCTCCAAGTAACATGTACCTGTACATGCAGGTCTAATATTAGTTTCTTGGCATATTTCAGAAAGGTATCAGACTGTCATAAAGCCCTTCTGTAAGGACTGCTTCAGTGGGAACTTGGAGATATGTCAAGCTTGTCCTGTATCACTAAGGTAACAAGAACTCCATCATCCTCAAAATTTGCTGTAGTTTCAAGAGCCATCCATCATTTTGATGAAGACAGACGTGGACCACTGAATATTCTCCTAGTGTTTCCAATGACCAAGGATATCAACAGGAAAAGGAAAGACAACAGCCAGTTTATACTTCTAATCTTTTCCCCCCATACACACAAAAAAAGGTTATAAAGTATTAGAAAGTCAGTAACAGAATAATGACACTGAAAATTAACCGGAAAATATATCTTTTTCCCCCTCTGTTCCTGAAGGTGTGTTGTGTAAAATTTGGGATTATTTCAGATTTATAAACAATTATTTTAAGCAATGATTTGAAAAGAGAGGCAAGACTTTAATGGTGGTGTCTCTGGCATAGTAGCTGAGGAAATGGTTTTTAGGTTAAATGTCATTTTAACATCCTTTAAATCATCCTTTAACCCTACTGATGTGGCACATTTTAGTAAATTTAGATACCATCTACTGAGTGTTTTTTCTTGTTCTAAGCACTATACTGATTTCTTTGTATGCATTACTTCATTATAATCCCCATCACGATCAATCTTATGAGATAGGCATCACAAACCCCAGTTTTTTCTTGTGGAAATTGAGAGTTACAGAAGTCAAACAGCTTCTAAGAGGAGCTGAGATGGGATCCAAAGACCATGCCTTGCCCATTACTAACTTTAGCTGAGGTTGCTTCTCCACTCTGCATGTGCAAAGGCTGCTTCAAGACTCAGCTCAAGTGTCACCTCTTCTTGCATGGTTTTCTGTTCACACAGACACACACACACAGGACATACTCTCCCACTCACTCCTCTCTAAACTTCTATAGCATCGCTGGCCAAATGAAATGATGTGAGCCACGTGTGTAATTTAAAATTTTCTAGTAACCACGTAAAAACGTGAAAAGAAACAGGTGAAATTAATTATATACTTTAACCCAACGTATCCAAAATACTATCGTGTCCCATGTAATCAATATAAATATTATTAATGAAATGCTTTGCATTTTTTGCACTGAATCTTCGAAATCTGGTGTGTATTTTATACCTACAGTACATCTCAGTTCCAACTAGCCACATTTCAAATGCCCAATAATCAATAAGTAGTGGCTGTTCTATTGGACTGTGCAGTTCTATAGCATTTAGCCCATGTCATTTCCTTTTTATTCAGTGCAAAGTAAGTCTCTTGAGGTCAAGAAATGAGACAAACTCATCTTTGTGTTTCCCAACATCCCCAAATATCCCATAATAAATGTTTGAGTCAACATGTGAGTCAAGAACACAAGTACTGGCACCTTACTGGATTCCTAGAAGGGAAGTATCTGCACCACGTCAAGGCATGGGTAGTTCTCACAAAGTCATCTTCCCACCACATGGTCTTAGGAGCTGCAAGATGCTCAGAGAGCTGAAAAACAGCCTTGAGGTTGAAGTTGTGAAACTGACAAGGAAGAAAAAGAGAGAAGGCTATGGGGGTTATGAAAACAAAAGACAGACAAAGCCCCAGATCACTTTCTGGTGATCATTCAAAAAAAGAAAAGGAGACAAACACGTGGTGATGAGAGGTTACCAAGTGACTCAACCCTCTGAAAATAATAGAGCAGTAATTGATACTTAGTGTGAAAGGATTCTTTAAATCTCTCCAGTGTGGCTTACACACTTGAAACACATCTTGAGCATATAAAAGTGGTATATTTGGAAAAAATAACCTTTTTTTTGGCCAGTCAGGTTATATCTGACTCAAAATCCAACAGATAGTATCCATTAAAAAAATCAGTTGTCAATTAGTGTCTTAAGTATTGACCAGTTTTTTCTTTCTTCAATGAGTAGCTGTTACTATATGGGAATATAGCTTCACAGGGTATTTACTGTATTGTTTGTGAATTTGTACTCAATTATTTTCCTAGTTGGCTGTGACAGTTAGTGACACATCCTAAAATACTTTTCATTTGTGGAGGACATTAGAGTTCACTTTTGTATATATTATCTCCCCTTGATGAAACTCTTTGGGGCATTTTGTGTCACTCCCCAGGAACCTTCTGTCGAGGATTCCTGGAGTCATACAATCAAAGTCTCAGGCTGTTGATTTTGGAAATCATGTCAATTCATAGTTTACAAGTGATTAAAATGCAGTCTTCTTTAAAATCAGAGCTTGCCTTTTAAGTACATACGGGTCTTTCAGGACATACAGGTGGATTGAATGCAGAAAATCCTCAGATGCTCCCTCTGCCTGTGAAGTAATAAGGTTTGGAAAAGGCATTTTACTGATGTCCTTTGGTTTCCAGCAAAAACATGTAGGACTAAGACCATCACCAGCTGAGAGGCCACTCATAAAATATGATGAGGCCCGGGCTTCCCTGGTGGCGCAGTGGTTGAGAGTCCGCCTGCCGATGAGGGGACACGGGTTCGTGCCCCGGTCCGGGAAGATCCCACACGCCGTGGAGCAGCTGGGCCCGTGAGTCATGGCCGCTGAGCCTGCGTGTCCGCAAACTGTGCTCCGCAACGGGAGAGGCCACAACAGTGAGAGGCCCGCGTACCGCAAAAAAAAAAAAAAAAAAAAAAAAATGAGGCGCAGAAGTTTGGGGATTTTTGATGTCAAGAAACATTCTCCCTGGAATATCAGCCTCCCAGTTATTATCATTTCAAGAGGAGGCCCGAAACAGGTAAGGAAACCTCTGGACACTGTTGGCTGAAGCAGGGCTTCATCTGAAATCTGCACTCAGAGCTGACTGAGGACACCTTGTCCTGAGGTGTCTCTCTGTGGTCTCACCATGAGGTGATTGCCAAGTAGCTCAGTCTGCTCAAAGTTTCACTAATGGAGTTTGATGGTTGGTAACAGAAAAATAAGATATAATGCAACTTCTTTTTTCTTTTTCAAATCTCGTGCTAATTTATATTCAAATTCTTTTAAGCATCCAGGGTGGAAGGGAAAGTTTTTTCCCTCACAGGGTGGTTAAGAGTAGGGCGTGGGTAGGGTTTCCATATGCCCTTTACACCCAGTTAATTTTCTACAGAATTGAGCTCTCAGGAGGCTGCTAGTTTTAAAGCCTATCCCACCCCCTTTTATCAGCAGTTGAAATGGGCCATTAGATCGTCAATCGTTATCAACCCAAGATGTTACGGTTGTAGCTTAGCAAGAATAAAGCCATTTTCTAAAGGTGTTTGTGTATATAACAGGAAGAAAAATATGTTATCTAAAAAAATTGAATAGCGTTCTAAATTCTACACTAATGGATCTTTCCTAACAGTGGAAGGGGGTGGGGAAGAGTAGGCTAGAAGATTGTGGGAAAATAAGAGAGGGCTTTAGGGCCATGGTTTGCCACCCTTTTTGATCAAACATCTCATTTTTATAATAAGTAATTAAGAATGCCACCTTGCCTATCCTGAAATGAAATTCAAATAATCTTTTCTAAAAATCCAAAGTACTTCCCTAACTGTAGTATAAAGGAGAAATAAAAAGGAAGCAATTTATGAAATACATAAAAATATGTATTCAACATGCAAATGTTTGGCTAAGAGGACACTAGAAAGTCCATAATGGAATCAGATGCCTGCGCTGATCCTAGAATCCAACAAACACATTGGTGACAACTGCACTCTGAACCGTTGTGTGTTGCATTGAGCAATGTTGCCATCCTGATGTGATGTCCTGAAATAGTGAACAACTCTTGGGGAAGTTCCAAACCAAATGCAATCATCCCTCAAAAAGTCAAAAATATGTTGTTTTTATATATAACTCAGAGTCACGTTCTAGGTTCAGATAACAGGATTTTTACCTACATGAATGTCCAGGGGAACTTTGAAAGTGGCAGGAGATGCCAGACAATTCTTCATTATGTGAGACTATCTTAGCACCTCTGCCACCCTCCCAAATGTCAGCATTACCCCCTAAACATTGCAACATCCAAAAATGTTCCTGCAAATCCCTCTGTGGCAGAGACCTAAGGAGAAAGAAGGCCTATGAATATGGCTGAAGGCAAGAGTCTAAGGAGAAAGACAAGCAGTGAGCAATTCCCAGAGAGACCTTGAACGCCATTTTAAGGTCCAAACGCCATTTTAAGGTCTTAACGCCATTTTAAGGTCTTAACGCCATTTCCTGTTTTATGCTATGCTGAAGTCTCCTATTCTTAGGCCCAGACCTCTCGCAAAGCTGGTGAATCAGGCTTGGAGAGCATCAGCCATGAACAATGCCCCAAATCATGCCATGGAGCTAGTTTGGTGAAGACCCTGCCGCTGCCACCACAGGGCACAGACAAGTCAGTGTGTGCAGCTGCCACCACTGACCTGGGAAGAGAACACAGCTGTCTCCCAGGTATCACCCTGTACTGCTTGAGGACCACATGGTGACTGCTTCCTCACGCCGCTGGCTTTCGCCTTTGAAGTGTGGTGAGTGAATCTGATTGGCTCAGCCTCTGTCACATGTCCTTGTCTTAACTGAAAGGGAGGCTCGGAAAGTATACAAACATCTTGACCTTCTAGAGTGGGAGGCAGGCTCTGCTTCCTCCAAAACTAGAAAAGGGTTCAGAGGCTGGACAGCCTACCAGAATGACCAATGCCCACTCTAGCTGGCCAAATGAGCTCTGCAGAAGTCCCATGGGGTTTTAGAGTAGAGAGTGGTCTCTGAGGAGTTATGGGCAAGGAAGGATTTATACAGGAGGTGAGGTTTGATCAAGACTTGAAGGATGAGGAAATTAATATGGTTGTGTGTAGGGATGGGAGAAGGAATTCTCCAGAGATGGAATGACATGAACAAGTATGCAGAACTGGGAAAACAAGTGCAGGCAAAGGAGTCCAATTTCACTGGAGCTGAGTTCCATGGGGAGTCATTAGTGAAAGGAGAGAAGAAGGGACAGGAATGGCATGGAGAAGTTTGGTGAGTTTGTTTAACAGCGTTTTGACATAATCAAAGTTGTGTTTGATGAGAGTATTTGCATATTTTCTGTATTGACTTTTATTGATTTACCAAAAAATAATGTCCTTGTCAATTTGAATCTCATTCTTAGTCTTTAGGGGAACAGACCTGTTTTTATGAATTGCTAGGAGCCTGAAGGTTTTTTGGTTTTTTGTTTGTTGTTTGTTATTTTTGTCACTGTTGTTGCTGTTTTTTTCTGATAAAGAGGCTAACTCCTTTATACTTTTAATTTGTATTACATTGTATCCACTGAGGAATTTCACAAGTATCTTTTAGCTGATTCTAAGAGTGACCCCCACCTGCAACTTTTAATCAAACTAGGTGTCATAATCCATTTTTTCCAACACTCGTTGCACACCTAACATGTACCAGGATCACTATTTAATGCTTTCATCTACATGTTTAATGTTATTTTCAAATTACTCTTTTATTTATGAAGAAATAGGATCTGAGAGAATAAATAATTTGCCCAATGACACACAATTTAGAAGTGGTGGGATAAGGGTTTTGACTCATGTCTGTCTATCTAATTCCCACATGATCTAGTGGCTTCTCTCATCAGAGTGCAATCTGAAATTATTGGCTGTGCTATCTAGAAGTTCTGTGATATTTTGTTTCTAGCCATTCTGAAGCCAAGAGTCTCTGAGACTCAGTTTTAAAGAACTCAAAGGAAGCAGATCTTTTATTATTATTATTACTTTTTTATTGACGTATAGTTGATTTACAATGTCGTGTTAATTTTCTGGTATACAGTGAAGTGATTCAGATATATATATATATGTATATATATATATATATGTATATATATATATATATTCTTTCTTTTCCCTTATAGGTTATTACAAAATATTGAGTATAGTTCCCTGTGCTATATAGTAGGTCCTTTTTCTTTATCTATTTTATATATAGTAGTATGTACCTGTTAATCCCAAACTCCTAATTTATTCCTCTCCCCCTTCCCATTTGGTAACCATAA